>NC_056725.1:1168175462-1168475462 GCF_019279795.1 Protopterus annectens | reverse complement strand
AAGGCAAGTATGCTACCTGTTGTAAATGCCCTCGGGCAGATAGCCTAGTATGAACCTATGAACCTATGAACTACTTTCACAGTTACTATGAATGCTCATTCCAGTATGCTGTGTGCTTTATTATTTTTGAAGTGTATGGTCTGGTAGCCTCTTTTCACTCAACTCCAAAACCTATCAATCTATATGGTTTTTCCCAAACCATCTTATCCCCAACTAGATTAGGCAACTCTCTTCAAAAAGAAAGCATCATTGACTGGATCCTTACTAATAAGGACTCAAATAATTACACCACAGGTACCCTTCCCAGTGACCTCAGTGATCACCTAATTACTTATATCATTAAACATAAATGCCCAACTTCCAACCCCCCCCTTTATAGACTAATCAGAAACAAAAAGAAATTTGTCCCACAACTATTTCTTGCTGACCTGAAATCTTGCAACTGGTCCTTACTAAAAACCCTACCACTTAATGAGAGTGTCTCACACTTCAATGACACATTTCTCAAAATACTTGACGCACATGCCCCACATAGACAAATGAGATCCAAACCTCGTATAGCACCTTGGCTAACTAAGGAAACCAAAACCAAAATCAAACTTCGTAACCAAGCCTGGGATAAATGGAGGGCCACAAAAACCTCCCAAGATCGCACTAAATTTCAACAACTAAGAAACACCACCAAAGCAGCTGTTACCCAGGACAAAAAACAATACTTCTATCACCTCCAGCACAAACACCAGAACAACCCAAAGAAATTCTGGGCAGGCTTTAATAACCTTCTGCACCCAGGGAAAACCTCCACCCCAACCCCCGAGAAACTTATAGAGAAAGGACAGGAAGAAGTAGCCAATACCTTCAACACCTTCTTCACTGAGACTGTCCATAATCTAGCCAGTCAACTAAGTTCCACTTCACAATCTGCTGTTCAACAGCACGTTCTCACCCCTACCCCGTTCAAGTTAAAGCCAGTCTCTTCCTCGTATATACGTACCCTCCTAAAAAAACTCAAGCCAACCACCCTAGCGGCTGACCACCTCCCTGCAGAATTCTTACAAATTGCATCTGATGTAATAGACTACCCAATAACCATCCTTATCAATAGAACAATAGCTGAGACGTATATCCCTACTATCTGGAAAATCTCTTATATCATTCCACTTCACAAAGGAGGTTCCTCCATGGAAACCTCAAATTATAGACCAATAGCTATCTTATCCCCAATAGCGAAAATCATGGAGAGATGCATCCACAAGCAACTTCTTCACTACCTAACCGTTAATCATCTCCTGTCCAACTCCCAACATGGCTTTCGCCCTCACCATAGTACAACTACCGCCCTCCTTTCCTTTGTTGACTCCATCAATAACAACCGCAACAACAAACTTATATCCTCTGCCCTCTTTTTGGACCTATCAAAAGCTTTTGATATGGTCAGTCATCAGCTCCTCCTTAACACCCTTGAAGCCTTGCATCTGGACACACCAGCACTAAGTTGGTTTAAGACCTACCTCTCGGGTAGGCAACAAGCTGTCCTGTGGCAAAACTGTATATCAGGACTACTCCCAATTTCCATAGGTGTGCCTCAGGGCTCCATACTCGGTCCACTTCTGTTTTCCATCTACATAAACAACCTTAAATCAGTCATCCCTAAATCCACCTGCATACAATATGCCGACGACTCCACCCTAATCTGCTCTGACGTCTCCATCTTGAATCTCCAAACTATCACTCAACATTGTTTTTCTCTAATTGAAAAATGGTTCACCGACTTGAAACTCCTACTTAATCCAACTAAAACGAAACTTCTACTATTCTTCCCCAATGCTTCCTCATCCCAGGACAAAGAACTTCCAAACACTAACAAAATAACCTTCCATGTTAAATCCAACAATGGGACTTACATAACCCCTGTCACCAGTACCAAACTACTTGGAGTAACCATTGATCACAAGCTCAAATTTGACTTACACATTACTCAAACTATAAAGTCTGTTAACAAAAAATTAGGATCTATGTACAGAATTAAAAACTTCTTAACTCCTTCTACCAAATTAACTATTGCCCGCACCCATCTTCTTTCTCCCCTCCTCTACGCATCCCCGGTCCTCTCTTTCCTCAATAAACGTGAACTTAACATGCTCTCTCGTGCTTACAACCACATTGCTAGATTTATAACAGGTTCCCCTTATCGAACCCACCATTGTCTTAACTTGAGGAACCTAGGCTGGCTTGAACTGCCTAATCTCCTCAAACTTAACCAACTCACCGAGGCCTACAAAATAGTCAACAACCCTGATAAAACTCCATCACTATCCAGCATTCTGGCCCCTTACTCTAATCTAAATAGTCTTAGATCATCCAACAGTTCCCTTATCCTCACCACTAAAGCTAAGAACTCAGGTGGGGATGCCCTCTACGCTAACTCCATTGGGAAACCGTGGAACTCATTGCCAAACTACCTAAGACTTTCAACTTCACGCACCCAATTCAAAAACAACCTAAAAGAATATCTCATATCCCAATGGATATGTCCTTGTCGTCCACCTGACTAACTTCATAGCTCATACCCTACTAGTCTCACTTCCTCCTAGCACGTTCTCCTATTTAGACCTTTATAACCTCTCATTCCTAATCACAATTGAGGTTTTTACCCTGATCATGTCTATTTACACCCCATGTAAAACTAATACCATGCTTAACCAAGGGCATGTACAGTAATCTATATTTGTATCACTATTTGTGTGTCTATTTTTTCTAACATGTATAAATTTTTTGTTTGTTTGTTTGTTTGGAGCTTTTCTCCTCGGGCCTCTACTGAAAATGGATATATATCCAGCTAGACTAGCCCGGTTAACAAATGTAAAATAAAATAAAATAAATAAGTAAAATAAACTGTGAGCATAATAAGCCTTTGTCCTGTAATTCTAGGACAAGTCCCACTATTGCGGTGGCTGCCTCCTAAGCCTTTTAACATAATATGTGGCCTTGGGTGATAATTGTAGAGCAACTGCTTAGTCGTCTCTGAATACCTTTGTGAGACATAGTAAGCTGGAAATGATTTTTGGTCTTTCTTTAGAGCCACAGTAACTAGGAGTGTTCTTTCATTAGGCAGATTGCACAGGAAGAGGAGTTTGAGACTGTTTTTTGCTGTTACTGAAGATGGACCTCCTCATATAAGATAAAAAATGTTATCTACTTAACTAAACCACATATCTGGATAAGTAGATCCATTGTCTGTAATGTGCCCAGCCACTTTCCTCTTCCTTGGTTGTCTTGTTTTAGAAGTTTATTTCAAATATGTGTGATTTGCACAGCTCTCACATTCTTTGCTCAGGAATCAGGGACAAAGCGAAAAAATAATGGCAGACAAAGGCCCAAAATTTGGGGCATTTTTTTTTAAATAATACTCTAATTTTAAAAGTTAATGGAACAGTGTATTTTCATCAAAATGCATTTTCTGAACATATATATGAAATGTTAATATCTGGCATTATTGACCTGACAGTAATCCTTGCTGATCTGTCATACAACGAACAGAGTAAAATAAAAAAAGCAAAATTAGTGGGGCATATGATGACCCGCGGTGGTGGTGCTGTGGTAGCGTTGTCGCCTCACTGTAAGATGCTGTCTGGTTCGATTCTCAGCTAGGGCGTCTTCTGCGTGGAGACATGCTTGAATGTGCATACCTTCGTTGAAGGTTGTGCGTCAGGCCTGGCAAGACGGTGCGTAAAAATCAACTGCCAATCATTAGCGGACCGGAGTTCCGCTGTGGCGACCCCTAACCGGGAAAAGCCGAAAGATGTAAACAAGCAAACAAACTTAAGAGTTATGATGCCTTGCACAACATGACAGAACTCTGGAGGAAAAAGTCTTGCCACAATGCAGTGTGAATAAATGGATGGATTTTAGTAACCTTAGAAAGTTTTAAATGCTAGCATTAGTCCTGTTGTTACTGAGGATGGACCTGCTCATCTAGGTCTGTTTGCTATGATAAATGCATGTCTTTCATTTTCCTAGGCTTCGTAATCCAGCAAGCTACATACATCATTTGCATTAACAATGCATTCTTTCCCATTTAATGATCGTGCAGTAGTCCTATTCCACTGATCTTTTAAAAGACAAAAAATACAACAGACCTTTACCAGGACTAGGTTGCATGCCATTGAAGTAGCGCAAATTTTCTTATTTGAGAAAACCGGAAACGTATTACAGTTCTGAAATGCATGGTTATGTAATCAACAAACAAGACATGTCAGTCATCCTAGAAATTTTTGGGAAGGAGTAAACACCTCACAAGATGAAAAGGTACAGATTAACTAACACATTCATTAACTGACAGTAATATAAATCAATGCTCCAAAAACTACTGTATAGTTAATCAGACAGTTCAATGTCCAGACCCCATTACAGGTAGCACATGTAACACATTCTGCAACACTAGCAGATGGAATAATAATATGAGATCCTTGCTAACCAACTTTTTCATTTAAATGAAATAAAAACACATTTTTTTCTCTTAAAATATATACTAATACTTAGGAGGAAGTACCAGGACATGCATGACCCAAAGTACATCATGTAGCATCAGCAGGTTCCATCACATTTATCATAACAAGCATATTTATGGTTCCTTAATACAAAACATATTCCTAAAGTGGAAGAAGCAAGCAATTTTGCACCTACCTCCATGAAAGTAATGAACCAGCCAAACCAGAGCACTTCAGATAGATTTTATTATTGTTCACAGTGAAACTGACAGTCCTGTACACTTTGTAAGACTAAAGTAGGAGTGTCTCTCTTTTTATTGTACTTCATCTTTATTTACACTTATCCTAAAATTAAAAAAAAATGATTGTAGTCATATGGTGACAGTTCATAGATGCAGCAAAATAAGAAAGAACTGCATGCTGCAGCTGCAAGTGCAGGACATTATACTCACCACCACCTGTCAGTGGATATGCTGTACGCGCAAAAACTAAAAAAAAAGTGCCTTCATGTTGACACAAAACTTGTCCTGATAAGTTGTGTAGAAAGAGTGATCACAGACAAATACAGATGCTGGAATATACCTCAGTTTTCTGTTCTCCTTCAACATGCATATGGAGGAATTAAAAAAAAAATAGCAAAGATTTTATAAGGACTGGAAAAATCAGATCTGATGTTATCAGTCTTCGTTTATTGTTGACAAATGGGACTCTGTTCCGATCTTCGGAACTGGCTCGGCCGTTATACAGTTAGCACCAGACAAAAAAACTCTTGAGCTAAAACTCTACCCATAATGTCCAAATCTTGTTTGCCACTCTGTCAGCAAGACGCGTCAGCTGTTGCTCTAAGCTAAGTCTTAAAATTTCTTGTATTTTCGCTATATATAGAGATGTATATATTTTCTTGATTATACTTTAAAATTTGTCAGCTGTGTGTGTTTGGATACTCTATCCTGTACTTCTGGTAATCTCTGTTACCATCGTTGGTGACCCCTCTCCTGCCTTTTCTTACTGTTGGTACTTCCTTCCTTCTTCCTGTACCATCATTGGTAGACCTTCTACCTGTCCTTTATTTGTGTGTGTGCATTGGTGTGCTTAGTTGTTACCTTTAGACACTAATTTCCTTAAAAAAAAAGGGGGGGGGGCGGAAAAGCATAAGCGCACTTCAGGATTTAAACAGTGCCAAGACTGTGGAAGAAAGATGCCCAATTCTGATGGGCATCTTTTCTGTATTTATTGTCTAGGAGCTTCTCATCTCTACCAAAATTGTGACATATGCTAGGCCTTGAGTAACTGGACCTTGACTGAGCGTCGGATTAAGCTCATTTTGAAGGGCTTCTTAAAAACTACCTTTAGTAAAGCTTTGTCCAAATCTGATTCCCCGCTAAAATCAGACCCTCCCAAAAAGGAGCCACTTGGTACCTGCGTCCCCCATGGCACCGGTGGGACAAAACCATAAGGTTGCGGTTTTGACTACCTCCACAGATCCAAAAGCAAAGGTACCAAAACTACAATTTAAAGAATCCTCGGCACCGACAACTGCTACTACGGTGCCTTCAGCATCAGCACTGCATCTTTAGTGTCTAGCTTGGTGTCAACTTCTCCTATGGCTCCTCAGCAGGCTCTGCCCACCCCCCTCGGTGCCAAAACCAGATCTGAATCTTTTTCCCAGGTGACGAGGTTGTCACCTTCCATAGACCCCTTTGCAGGCCAGTTGGCCAGTCCCTTTCTGGAATGACCCGAGTCTACTTCAAGTCTGTCCATTCGATCCTCCAGGAATCTTTCAGAGGTAGATGTGAGATTGGTGGGTCAGCTGTTGGTGGCCAGAGATATTCCTGCCCCTTCTCAGGCCCCTCTCCTGGAGTTGGGGTCTCTTCTCCAAGAACTCCTAAACTGTCTCCTCCTCTGACTTCCACTGGAGCTTTGGAGCCCAGGACTCTGATCTCCCGGTATCGGCTGTTCTGGTGCTGTTAAGCATCCCTACCTCAGCACCAGATGTTGCTCTGACTTCTTCGGTTCCCTCTGTGGAACCAGTAGATTCTTGGGGCCGTGACCCAGCTGCTGGTTCTGAGGGTCTTGGATAGGCACCTGTTTTTTATGTGGAGCTGACCTCTTCTCTCAGGACTTTGTTGGTTGCAAGTCCTTCCCTGGCTCCTGCTTCGAATTGCATACTTTAAGGAGCGGGGTGTGACCTTGGTTCCAAGGTGGTCTTTCTTGGTTCCTGGTGCACACCCCTCCACGGGGGGGGGGGGTCCTGTCTCCCAGGTTATGGAGAGAGCTTTAGCCTCTGCAGGCTCTCAGTTGGTTCCTCTTGCATCATAGTGTCATATTACCATGTCTTCTGGTCCAGAGCTGACACCATTTCCCATGACAGGACAGCGAGCAACAAAGCTTCAAGTTACCCCTGTACAGGGCCCCTCTTCTTCTGAGTCTTCCTCAGAGATCCCTGGTGAGGAACTACTGTAAGATGATGTGCAAGAGGAAGCACCTAGATTCCCTGGAAGAATCTGTCACCGAGGACATGGATTTTGATAAAGGGAAAAGTTCACCCCGGTCACCCCTTGAAGATATTTTATTTGGAAACATCCTAGAGATCCTCAGGCAGAGGGGTAACTGGAAGCCCCAAGTCCCGATCTCAGAGAAATCCATGTACTTGCAAGCATTTGGTGCTCAACCATCTACTTCCTGGTTGACCCCACCCGTTGGCAATCTTATTAAGCTGATCACACAGTGGGCTTGGAAGGCCCCCAACTCCATAGAGCCTATTCCTTGGAGACTGGACGAAAGTGTTCACCAAATGCATGAGAGCAGTCACGGCCCACGTGAGACTACATGGATTCCATTTTTTTTTTCCTTATCTAGATGACTGGCTCCCCACTGACCCTACCAGGCATCTACTGCTTCAAGCCACAGACTTCACCATTACACTTGTTCAGGGCCCTGGGCATAACAGCCAACAACAAAAAGTCACAGCTGTCTCCCACTCAGGACATAGAATTCATAGGAGCCCGCCTCAACACAGTTTAGTGTATAGCTTATGTACCCCTTTACAGGCTCCAAAAGATAAGGTATCCAGTACAGCTCATTCTAGTAAAAAAGAAAGTGCCTGCCCTGCTTGTCCATCAAGCCCTGGGGTCTGTGGTGGTGGCCATCATCTTGATTCCCTTGGTGAGATTTCACATGAGGATACTTCACTGACTTCTGGCCTCCCAATAGTCCATTCTAACTCATCTGATGACTCATCCGATCTTAGTAACAAGATGTTGCAAAAAGGATCTGTCCTGGTGGATGCAGTCAGAAGAAATCCTAATGGACCATCCCTTTGTTCCCCTGCATCCCAAGGCCATAGTGATCACGGACGCTTTCCAGATGGGGTAGGGGGCATTATCTGGGAAGAACAGTGCAAGGCACTTGATCTCCACAAGAGGCCAACTTGCACATCAGTGTCCTGGAAATTTGAGCAGTACTCCTGGTGTTGCAAGCCTTTCAATCTGCTCTTCTTCTGGGAACAGTTGCAATCCAGTCAGATGTCAGTGGTGTGATACATCAATAAACAGGGTGGAACCAAATCCTACCCACTTTGCTGGGAAACTCTGAGTGTGACAATGGTCAATGTCTCCCAACCGCTTTCTTGTGGCAATGCATATCTTGGGGAGTTCCAGCATAATAGCAGACAAGCTGAGCAGACACATTCTCCTGCCTCATGAGTGGGCTTTGAATCCCAAAGTGGCAAGTGGTCTCTGAATTCCAAAGTGGCAAAGGAAATCTTTTGCCGATGGGGCCAGCCCTGATGCGGTATTTTTGCCCCCTCAATGAAACAAGTGCACCAGCTACTTTGCCCTAATCCTCCCTCAGGAGTACCAGCAAGATGCTCTCCTTCTCAATTGACCTTCGGGTCTACTTTATGCCTTTCCCCCATTTCCCCTCACACCTCTCTTCCTAAAGAAAGCCCAGTTGTGAAGCAAAGTGATTCTCATTGCTCCCTTCTATCCCAGACAAATTTGGTTCTCCTTTCTATGGCCTCAATTGATTCACCATCTGTGGATTCTGGACACAGTTCCAGACCTGCTCTCTCACCCACAGGGATTGGTGCACCTGATCTGTGCACTCTCAAGCTCACAGCTTGGTTCCTCCAATTCTGTTAATCACCAGGCAAAATACAATTTCCCCAGTACAAATGATTCTTCTGCCCTCCCATGGGCTTTCTACCAGGAGACTCTATTCCAGTAAATGGAAGAGAATTTCAGTTTGGGCCTCTGAAAACAATTTACATGCCTATTCGGTACCTGTTGAAAAAGTTTTGCAATTTGACCAAAGAGACTCTGCTTTCACCATTAGAGTCCAGTTAGCAACCAGCAACCACTGCAAGTTTTCACAATGGCTATGATGACCATCTTTTAATTTCCTATCGCCTGTGCAAGATATTTCTCAAAGGTGCCTTACGTTTAAAACCTCCATTCAAAGATCCCTTAGCTCTGTGGGATTTCACCTTGGTTTTGCAGTCTTTAGTACTACTTTCCTTTGAACCAGCAGCTACCTGCCACCTTAAATTCCTTTCCTGGAAAACTCTTTTTCTAGTAGCCATCACTTCCGCCAGAAGAGTCTGAGATCCAGGCATTATGTGCGAAACCCCCATGTATCATCTTTCATAAAGACAGGGTGTCATTCAGCACTAACCCTTCCTTTCTTCCTAAGGTGGTCTCTGAATCCAATATCAATCAAACTATTGAATTACCAGTTTCCTTCCCCAAGTTTTCCAACAAAGGTGAATATTGCTTACACTTACTGGACATACACAGGCAACTACGTTTTTACCTAAACAGGACTAAAGAGTCCAGGAAATCAGATCAATTGTTCATTTCTTTTTCTGGTCCAATGGTGGGACAAGCTGTATCAAAAGTGACCTTATCTAAATGGCTGAGAGATTGTTACCTTTATTTATGCACATAACCAAAAGTTACCTGCGCCTGTTAAAGTGCATTCAACCAGATCAGTGGCCACATTAGCAGTTTTTCATTCAAAAGCTTCTATGGATGAAATTTGTGCAGTTGCAACTTGGGCTATTTATCACTCGTTACAAATTGGATATGGTCTCCAGGGGAAGAGCATCCTTTAGCTCTATGGTTCTCAGGGAATATCCTTCTATAAGGCCACCCAGGAACTAAAGTAGCTGGCGACTTTGACCCATTCGTTAAGAATGAACGAAGATTAACATCAGATAAGGTTATGTACTCACCATAACGTTCAATCTGTGTTGTTGATCTTCATTCATTCTTGACATCCCACCCTCCTTCCCCCTCCTGTAGACTTCCTAGGGGATCAAACTCTTGTCCTGGGTTGGGTTGCCATAGGGTTGTTAGCCTGGACATTGCTTCTGCTTACAATTTCTGTGTATACTCTTATTATGATCTGCAAACTCGATCTGAGGTAATAGAAAGAGGAGCATTATGGGTAGAGTCTTAACTCGAGAGTTTTTTTGGCTGGAGTGAGCTGCATAATGGCTGAGTCGGTTTGGAAGATTGGAACTGAGTTCCAGTCATCAAAAATGAATGAAGATCGACAACATAGATGGAATCTTAATGGCAAGTACATAACCTCTCTTTGTTCTGTGCCCAGAATCAAGAGTACTGAGTGTTGAGAGGTAATCTGTCCCATCTCTTTGATTTTGGATTATTATTCCTAACAGACTTGTGAAATGGAAATCAGTCATCCATGCAGGTTGGTAAATAAAGTATGGTATGCTGATTTATGATACTGTCAGTAATGGGAAGTACCACTGTCTTGCATTATAAAATAATTAAACCAGCTCCTTTCCACATTATTTTAGAAACTGCAGTGACAACAGTTTTGTCTTACTTTGCAGCTGAACTATGCAGTCAAATGATGTTCATCGTGTTTCACTGTTGCAGTCCTAACCAATGGGATATCCGGCTCCCGGTAGCCCTCGATCGGCCAGAATACCAAAGGTAAGTAAAAATGACGTCGGCTGTCGACTTTAAAGGACATCAGGGCGTCCGATACAAAAGGAGGCAGCCAACATCACTTCCTCAGTCTTCCTTGCCGTAGAGCCCGAAGCAGAAGCATTTCTTGTATGAGTGCTGGTCGGCAGTTTACCTTTTTTGTTTCCGGCTACAAAGTTGAAGTCAACTACACCCAAGTACCCCATTGGGGATCCTCTTTTCTTGCCTTAACGAATGTCAGAAAAGGTTAATAATTGTCTTACCTGTGGAAAGCAGATTCCCCAAAGAGATTTTCATTCCTATTGTATTATTTGTTTAGGCTTTGACTATGACATTCCTAATTGTAAGCTCTGTGCTTCCTTTAATCCATGTGCTATTCATCTTTGGGCTAAGCTTTTAGCTAAACATTTTGGAGTTTGGCCTAAGTTTGTCGGTATGGTGTCCGCTGGTCTTCAGGCTTCGGATATCCCCAAGAAACGTAAGGATAAGGACCACGACAGGCTTTCGAAGGTCAAGTCCTCGGATGTTGTTAAGTTGGTCGTCAGTCATGCGGTCGCCAGTGAGGCGCCTTTGCAGCCCCTGCAGCCTGCAGATTTTCAACTGCAGGCCTCAGTTGAGTCCATTTCAGAGGCCCCCAGGCCTCCGGCTTCCATTTTGCCTTCTGACCTTCTGCCTATTGCTTCTTCAGCTGGATCCGGAGCCGCTAAGCTGACTCCAGTGTCCAAGGCCTCCAGTCTTCGTTCCGACAGCAAGCTCATACCGATGACTTCAGCTGCAGCTTTGGCGGTTGCCAGGCCTCCCGACTCCTTCAGACTTGCAGGTAAATATTCCAGTCATAAGCCTGTGAAGAAACCGGTTCCAGTTTCCTCTCGTTCCCCTCATTCTCAAATGGTTAAAAATGGCTGATGACCTTTTGACTCTTATTAGGGGTTCACAGCCTCCTCCTTCAGAAAGAGGTAGGGATGTCTCTCCTGAGGCTTTGTCTTATTCAGGTTCTGATACTTCTAGCATTTCTGTTGATGAAGAAGAAGTTTCTCAGGCTTCAGGCTCTCTCTCCTTTTGAGGATTCAGACACAGAGAAGTCCATCCCTTCTGCTTCTCCTCCAGAACATTTCTCTTTTGGTGATGCTTTGAATACTCTCAGGGAGCATTTTAAATGGGAAAGTCAGGATTACCCCCTTTCTAAGAAAAGGATTAGGGAGTTTTTGGATTTGCCTCAGCATAAGCCTTTGGCTATTCCACCTGTGTTGGAAGTGGTTGATGATGTTTTTCTGGAAAATTCCTTGACTCCAAATTCGGTTCCTCCTGCTCCCAGGAAACCTGACAGGTACTATAGAGTCCCTGATTCTCATTTGTTTCTTTTCAGGAATCCGTTGGCTGATCTAGAGGTTTTCTCAAGGCCCTAAAGGAGTTAATGCCACTGTTATTAAAAATCCTGTTCCTTCTGACACGGAGTCTTGGAACCTGTATAGGTGGGATATAAAGGTTTATACCTCTGCCATTCTTGCTATTAGATCTACTAATTGTCTTTTTCATATGCTGAAGTTCCAGCAGCACACCTTGGAAGCTATTAAGTCTAGGATAGCAAGTGTGCCTCTGTTGGCGGAAAGTAAGGATATGCAGGATTTGCTGAATTCTGCCAGTCTTGTCAATAAACATTCTTTACATTGTGGTTTTGACATTCTAGAAGCCTCCTGTAGGGCTACAGCTACTGGGTCTGTTATTAGAAGGCATGCTTGACTCAGGGAGCAGCCCCTACCAGAGCCTGTCAAGGCTTAGCTTTTGGATGTACCTTTGCATAAGGACAATCTTTTTGGCAGCAAAGCAGAGGAAGTGCTCAAGAAGATGGAAGACGAGGCCAAGTCTATGCAGACAGTTAGACTTTCTGCAAGTTCAGCCGCCTCGCTTTAGCAGGAATTACCCTTCTAAAGAGTTGGACGTTCCATGATACCAGCAGACAGAACCATTCTAGGACTAGAGGTTACAAATCTTCTAGGGGACAGGTGGCTACCCCTCAAAGGTCTAAGCGTTGGCAGGCTTCTTCTTCCAAGGCGGAAAGTTCTAAGCCTGCATCTCAGTCTAAACATTCTCAATGACTCTGTCCAACTTCTGCCTGTTCTTGCCTGTCCGGAGAGTCCTTTAGGGGGAAGGTTGGCCCATTTTGCAAATATCTGGGCCACCATCACGGACGACAAATGGGTACTCAGAATTGTATCCCTAGGACACAAGTTTTCTTTCCACTCCTTTCCAGTACCTAAAGGCTTCCTGGACGCTCCTCCAAACCAAAGGGCAGAAGTAGAAAAGCAAATGTTGTCTCTGTTACATCTGGGAGCAATAGAATCGGTTCCTGCTCAGCAGGTAGGCCAAGGTTTCTATTCCAGATTTTCCTAGTTCCAAAAAAAAAAAGAAATCCTATCCTAGATCTTCTTTCTTCAGGGACCCTGCTTGTCAGGACAGACAACACCACAGTCATGTGGTACATCAACAATCAGGGAGGGACTCATTCTTACCTCCTGTGCAGACAGAACATGAGTCTTTGGTCCATATCAGCATCCCTGGGCCTGCATCTCCTAGCTCAGTTTCTTCCAGGAAGGCTCATTGTTTTAGCAGACCAGTTGAGCAGACAGACCCTGGATCCTCACGAGTGGCAGCTGAACAGAGCAGTTTTTTACAGCATCATTCAACGTTGGGGCTGTCCTCAAGTGGATCTTTTCTGCTCTCCAGGCAACCATCTTCTACCTCTTTTTTTGCACCAGACAGCATCACAGCAGAGCCTGGAAAGTGGATGCTCTGTCTTTCCCTTGGACGCTGGTGTCAGTTTATGCCCTCTCTCCTCTTCTTCCCAGAGTATTGTTGAAGATCAGGGATGAATGACCAAGGACTATTCTCATAGCTCTGGACTGGCCCAGACAGTATCCACTGCTTTGCAGTCTCTCCCAATCTCCTCCTTGGCATCTTCCTCAAAAACCAGATCTTTTGGTTCAGGAAGGGGAAAACATTCTACATCCTCATCTTTAGTCTCTCCATTTGTCAGCCTGGCTCATTGTATGACTCCACCCTTTTCTTCTTCCCTGTCCCAGCAGGTGGTTGACGTGCTGAGGGAGGCCAGGAGGCCTAGCACTAGGAAGTCTTATGCTGGCAAATGGGAAAGATTCTCTCTTTGGATGCAGGCTAGAGGGGAATCTTCTTCTCAGCCTACCCTTCCTCTGATCCTGGAATACCTGGCTGATTTGCTTCAGGGTGGTATCTCTTTTTCCTCTATCAAGATCCATGCTTCAGCCATTTCTGCTCATTGTTCTTTTGAACAATCCATTTTCTCTCATCCCTTGACGAAAGTGTTTTTCAGAGGTGCTTGCAACTTAAAACCTTCCAGAAGGGTGCCTACTCCAGCCTGGGATCTTAATTTTGTTCTAGAAAAACTCACTCTTCCTCCTTTTGAGCCAGCTGCCACCGCAGATTTAAAGTTTATCTCGTGAAAGACTGCCTTCCTCTTGGCTATAACTTCAGCAAGGAGGGTTTCGGAGGTGCATGCTTTGATGGCTGTGGAGCCTTTTCTTATTTTCCATGCAGATAGGGTCTCTCTGAGAACCAACCCCCTCCTTTATGCCTAAGGTGGTTTCTAGCCTGACTCTATCAGTCCATACAACTTCCTACCTTCTTTCCTAATCCTTGAAGTAGAGGTGAAAGAATCCTACATTCTCTTGATGTGCATAGACAGCTCAGGTTTTACCTAGACAGGACTAAAGACCTTCAGAAATCAGCACAGTTATTGGTCAGCTTTGCCCCTGGAGCCCAGGGTAAGGCTATTTCTAAGCAAACATTTCTAAATAGATTGCTCATTGTATTACTTTTTCTTATTCCTTTCATGGCAAGGTTCCTCCTCAACGGGTTAGGACCCACTCAACTAGAGCAGCTTCCACTTCTGCAGCCTTTTAAGGGGTGTCCCTACTAAAGACATTTTGGAGGCTGCCACATGGTCTTCTCTTCACACTTTCACAAAGCATTATAATTTGCCTTTGTTTTCAAGAGCCAGGTCAGGGTTTGCCACTGCTGTTCTGCAGGGCATTATCTCCAGTCCTTGATTCTGTTGGTTTCTCCTCCTCACTTTTCTCTGGGCTTTGGTAATCGACACATTGGTTAGGACTACAATAGTGAAACACGATGAACATAGTACAGTTGTGTACACTTAACATAAATGTAGATGTTCGAGTGTATTCACTGTTGCAGTCCTGCTTTCCCTCCCGCCTTCCCCCTTTTCTCTTTTCCTAAGGTACAGGCTAAATTTGGTTTAAGCCTTGTTTTCTGGGGGCTTCTGACTGTTATGGCAAGAGAGACTGAGGAAGTGACATCAGCTGCCTCCTTTTGTCTCGGACACCCTGATGGCTTTTACAACCAACAGCCGACGTCATTATTACTTACCTTTGGTATTCTGGCCGATCGAGGGCTACCGGGAGCTAGATAACCCATTGGTTAGGACTGCAACAGTGAATGCACTCGAACATCTACATTTATGGTAAGTGTACACAACTGTACTTTCTGTACATTCTCTACTCTGTTGAAGACAACTTGCCAAATATTTAAATGTGTGTCAACCAGTTTGGTGGACTGGCCATAAGGCCCTTTTCAGCCATGACCTAGGAGCAGTGACATGAAAACTCATACAGTAAAACATCAGTATAGATTATAATAACAGCATTGAATGCAAACATAAGTAGAGGACAAAGTATAACAGCTATATGGGATATTAAAGATCGTACCTGCTTAAGACAATTCATCTGTAATGACAGCACGGAGATTTACAATATTCTTATTTACATACAAAGACTTTGATTTGTTATTATTCCACATTTGTAACAGACAACATTGTATAGTAAGCCAAGTTAAGGCACAGACTATTTGTCCAGCATCTGTCAAGCAGCTGCATTCATATTGTTTGGAAGGAAAATCTTTTACTTTATTTTGAAAGGATTTGAAAGTCGGTTGCTGCCTAAGTTTTGTAGGAAGACCATTTCTGCAGGCAGGATGTATTGTGGAGAAAGCCTTTTCTCCAGTAGTTATGGTGAAATGGGGCCTTTTCAAATTGATAATCCTGAGACTACAGAAGGTGGTTCTCATGGAGGGCTTTGAAGATAAGAGGACATATATGTGATAGCACATCTATAAAGTAAAGTAGTAAGACATTCTGTTGCTGTACCAGTAACAAATAACCTATACTTGTGCTCTGCAGAAGTTGACGGCTGTGCTCTCTGGTCACAGCCAAAAAAAAGAGAAAAGAAAAAAAAAAAGCAAATTTTGTTTACAGTATGTTGGTGTTTATAGGTTTTAATATGTTTTAATAGCTGTACATTGCTAGTGCCAGTAAATCTTATCTTCATTTATCTTCAGGAGAGAGCAAACCAAAAATTCTGTAGCACAATTTTACCTGATGGAACACCTCTTCTACAGTTTTGTCAAGTGGTTTGAATGACAAGATTTGGTCCATGAGAAGGCCTAAGTATGTGTTTTTATGCATGGGTTGTTATAATCCCAAGAGGGTCAAGTAACTGTAGTCTAAGAAAGGTTAGATACGTTTGCTGTGTTGGAAAGGCCATGAGTGCAGTTTTCATAAAGCTGATTATAAATGTAATGTTTTGTTTTACTTGATTATAAACGTATATTATAGTATTTTATAAATGGTGTGCTTGCGGTTATTTTGTAAATTGGTGATTGTTGTATCAGAACTAAGGAGAAAGAGATCTCATTATATGCATACACTGATAGTTATTTTTAAATCTCATTTTGAAATGGGTCTAAAGTTTTGAGGGGGGGTTGCATTAGAAATTTTTGCCAGCAACATCATATAGGCATGTTTAAACAGATATGGGACATGATTTGTTGTGAATGAGAGGTTGAAAAGGTAAACTAATGGTTTGTTAACAAGAATGTTGGCCACTCTTAGCGTCTAACAAAATCGGCCGTAATCAGGGCCTCAAAGACCATCATAGTATATTTTCTAATTGTGTCTCAGTCAAAAGCCACCAAGTACAATCACCATTGTAACAGCATTATCTGTGACTATGCTTATTAATGTATTACTTGTATACAAGCATTGAAGCATGCAGTTCAACAGTTGTGACCTATGTTACAAAGTCTTGCTGCAGAAATCCTATTAATTTTCTGTAGTAGATATCATTTTTTTTAAACAGACAGATTTTATTACAGAACCAAAAATAATTGCATCACACTGTGCTATTCTTATGCATTGTGTACTGTTGGTAGTACACTGGATGCCATTACAAAAATCATTTATAGATGTCATGTGTAGTTTTCTATTATCCATCTCAAATGAAACAAATAATGATTTTATATGTGAAAAGTGCACTTTTCCATTCCCTATAATCACTTCTTCCATTTTGTTTTTAGTCTTACACTTACTTTTCCAATTTTATAATCAGTCTTTTCTTAAAATAATGTCTTAATGATGTCTTAAGCTCATGCCACTTTGTATTTTGCCATTTTCCTACTTCTTTCTACATCTCTTACTTTTGCCTGCCAATTGTGAACTAAATCAGAACTATTTACATTGTTATAGATGATTGACAAGCTTATCCTTTTGATATATCCTCAGTAGTCCTCGTTTTGTGGTAATTTACCTACTAATTTCTTGTCAGGTTCTCCTACTTTCCATATCTTTCATTTTATTCAACATTCCTACTACTTCTATTATCCTTGGGTTTTCTTTCTACTTCCACAAATTGATAATTTATTGCTAATAGAGCTGTAATGTGACCTTTCTTGCTACCTCTTAAGCAGTTTAAGAGGAACATTTCCTTCAACTGGCTTACCTTGCAAGTACTAATTTTGTTAACCATTTCCCCTAGGCTCTTCTTAAAATGCACTGTCTCCTTGCAGTCCCCCCCCAAAAAAAAAATATGCTCCCACGTACCTAACTCTTCTTTACATCTTCAGCATCTTCCCAATGCTAAGGGAAGCATTTTTTTTTTATTCTACATGGTTTATAGAAACATTTGTGAAGGCACATCCACACAAAGATTCTAAAATGTGTGGACTTAGTGGTATATTTTGGAGGTGAGAATTATTAATCTCAGGTCTTCCTTTGTTTGGTGTAGGATAGCCCTAATGATCCAGTTCTGCTTTACCCTTGATTCTCTATGATTGCTTATTTCTAAGAGAGTCCTATAACTGTTAGTTATAATCTTTTTTTCCATTTGCATTTTGTGATTGACTCCACTAAGAGATTTGCCTTGGCAGGCCTACTTTCTTGTGTGGAGTGTTTTCTTTTATTCTCCTTTAATTTAGAGGCTAACCCTAGATAGTCCATACATGCTCTTTCTGAGATTAAATTCCTTCTTCATATTACTAAAACACCCTGGCCCTGAAATATTTCATCCAATGTCTTGGCCGATTTGTCCATCCTTCCTTCTCTGTGTATCTAATGCCTTCTCCTTTGGCCTCCTCATTCCATTTATTGCATAACCTCATGGTAGCATCTCATTTATCCAAGGTTTTACTGATTTTTCCCCCTTAGTCTTCAGAAGACCTATGGTTATGTGACACAGAACTGCATTATTTCCTACTGGGTTCTCCATATGCTTTCAAATTTGTAAGGTATATTTCTTCTGACTTTCTACACCAAATGCTCCAGTTAATTATTTCCATTTGGCATCACATCCCAACGTCTGCATCAAAGCTGCTGTTCTCAGTTAAATAGCCCTAAAGTACTGCTCCAGGGCAGACATACCCAGGTCTTCTCTCTCTACTTCTAATACCAGCACTTCACATTTTATATTTTCTCTTTTACCTTTCCAGAAAAACTCATTCATTTCTTTTACTAATCTTTTCAACATTTTCTCATGAGATTGGTAAAAGCAGGACTGTCGTACGTACAGTATCTGAAGGACCATGAACATTTTGGCCGCTTGAATTTTACTGTCCTCCCTCAGGAATATTATTCTCCACTTTCCAGGGTATACATATCACCCTGTCACTGCCACCCATCCTAAGCAACCTTTTAGTTCATGCTGCAAACTTTTAGTAGTAGTACGCACAAACTGACTTGTAACTGATGCTGTTACATTACAACAGGCCTATGTACCACACTACGTTGGCCCCTCTTACAGAGACATTTACAGTTGCTGGCATTAAGTTGCAACAGTAATGCATTACACCAACTCTATGTACAGGTTTGGACTTTGGTGAAATGGCACCCAAGGACTACTGTTTCAGCCGTCCCCCAACACACACACAGACACACACAAACACACACACACACACACACACACACACACACACACACACACACACACACACACACACACACACACACCATACCCTCCATTCCTTCCCTGTTTCTCCCCCATCTTTGTCTCTCTATACCATGCACATCACTTTTTTCCTTTTCTCACATTTTGCCTTACTTTTCAGCTTTTTCAAGAAGCCATAACTTCCTATATGCTCTGAAATGCATTTTAAACTTTTTTTTCCTCTTTACCCAACCTTTTCATCCAATTATGGCTTGAACAAACATTATGATTAAGGAAAGAAATTGTATTGCTGTTCAGCTTTAGTTTTCCTTGCATCCTTTCAACACACCAAACATGACCAAGCGAGCACAGTAATAACCATTTAAGAAATTGCTCAAATAAGCCAGGGCCCAAAAAGCCATAGGGTCATAAACATTCTGTATCTATTTTAGAGCATTTTCCCAGCCATTTAATCCAATGGTGACCTATACAAAAACACAAGTAAGAAAAAATTTCGATCTCATTTTTTTTTCTTTCTTGGAAAAAAACAAACGATCCCAAAGCATTGTATTGTGCCGTGAAAATAAGTAAAATCCAAAAACACAATGTAAAATCTACATTAAGTGCTTTCATCCATCACAAGGACTTCAGCATGCAATAAATGCTCGTGAGCCAGCTCAGTAAACACTCTTACAAACACATCTTCCTAAATTTTCATTGGATAAATAATAAGTTAATTAAAAAATAATTGAAAGTGAAAGGACATTAAAACACTTAAAGTGACACTGCCTATTAAGTGCGTGAACCATAAAAAATGATCCAGTAAAAAAGATCAGCATAAAAAAGAATGTTCAAAGACAAACACAGGAGAAACACACCATAAATTTTAGAAATACATTTGCACAAAACTCATTTTCATGTAAAAAAATTGTTGAAAAAGTTGCAAAAATAGAGATGATTTAAGACGCAGCACACTTCGTATAGACACTCTATCACTCAAGCCATGGCCATTCATGGAGTCTAACTTAAGTTGTCATCTCATTTCCTTCCATTCCAAAATATATTTCTAAGGACCCCTCCCCCTGGCTATGTCCTCAATGCTGTCTAACATGTAGAACTTAAAATAATGTGTAACATTATCTTTAATGTGTTTAAATAAGGCACTGCTCTCATTTTTACTACCAATATCATGTAAGTGTTGGTAAATTCTCAACTTTAGTGATTTTTTCCATTTTGCCTCTATAACATCCTGGACAAGATTGACCTTAGGCCACATAGACTACCCTTACGCTGTAACAGTAATCCTTTTGCTTCAAAAAGACTTTGCAATAATTTGCTATATGAAAAACTGATCCTTCCATAATGTAACTACATTGATTACAAAGGCCACGTTTTTTCATGTCTCCGTGTTGAGACCTCAAACTCCCCCCTCTCAATAAGGGATTTAAAAGAAACATCCTTTATATACACAAAAGAATGAGATGGACCCAAAATGTTAAATTGCTCAACCCCTATTTTAAACACATTCCAATTTTTTTTCTGAATGATAGCATTAATTTCTTTAGCATCTAAGTTATATGTTAGGATCATAGCCTTTCCATATCTATCCACTGGCCTAGGGGATTTGTCACAACCTAAAGCAAGTGTCCCTTTGCCTAAAATGGGTACAAACACAGATTGTTAATGTTTGAAAATTACTTCCCCTGTGACTCCTTGTATGAAATTAGTGGGAGATCCACGTGTTTCCAACATAGTTTTAAGCTTGATAGTTTCCTGTAAAAATACCTCATGTTGGGAAATCATGTGTGCAAGTCTAACCATTTAGCTTTTAACTGTAACTTTTTCTGATGCACAACGTGCCAGCTGTTAGGCTTTCTATAAATGTTAGACTCAAAATGCTGCATCAATCTATTCTTGGAAATAATAACATCCAGGTAATTATGAAACCCAAAGAAGTATTAATAGCAAACTTCAAAAAAGCAGTGGTGTTATTTAAGTAACAAAAAAATCTTTCAGGGCACTCAAAATTACCTGTCCAGAAACTTACTGTATTGTCAAGCTGACGTCCATAGAGGGAACACTGTTCAAAAAAAGGATACTCAAGAGCATATCTGGATTTCTATTCTGCCATGACTAGATTGGCAAAGATCAGGGCACAGGCAGCCCCCATGGCAACGCCAGTGCATTGCTTAAACAGTTGTCCTGTGAAGTATATAAAGTTGTTCTTATGGACAACTTCTATCAGGTTCGTGAGTAGTTTCATTCTAGAATGATCAAGGTCACTATTTCTACATAAAAAAAAAGTCATAAAACCATTCAAGCCCTGTGTCATGGGGGATAACTGAAAAAAGGTTAATATCATCAGACATTTGGAGGACACAGACATTTGAGCAGTCACAGAGACCTGGTTAAAGGCTGTGAAGAGTACCCCAGCCATACCAAGTTACACACTTCCTTCACACGCAGCAGGCCCAAAAACTAAAGGGAGTGTGTATTCATAAAAAAAAAAAAAAAAAAAAAGATTGGTTAGGGTTAAACAGTATAATATAATGCCCTAGGGGCAATTAAGCCTATTCAGATCAACTTGAGTCTTTCAAGATACATCCTAACACCATAGTTTTGGGTGACTTCAACTACCGTAGCATTGACTGGGTGAAATACTCGTCCTCAAACTCACCTGCCCAAAGGTTCCTTGACTTTGTCAACTCCAATGCCATGGACCATCTAGTTGACATCTCCACCAGGAGTGCCATCATCCTGCACCTGGTGCTTACAAATATGGGAGACCACTGTAGCTCCCCCACGGTGAGCTCTTCCCTGGGGAGATCTGACCACAAGTTATTCTCATTTGAGGTAACTGTAACACCTGACCCTCCCTTAACAGCAACTAGACTAAAAAAAACTTATCCAAAATTGATTATAACCTCTTACAGAATAGTATAAATAGCTTCACTGCACCTCTCCCCTCAGATGGAACCAGTAAAATGCCAAGCTCTACACTACTGCCCTATACAAGCACCTATATAACTGCATTGACTCGGCAGTACCTGTTAGGACCAAAACAAGCTCTTCAAGGAAAAGCAAACCTGCCTGGTGGAAAGCCACTATTAACAGGCTTTACTGAAAGGAACAAAACTGCTGTCCAAGAGTAAGAAGGAGCGGGCTGTAAAATGGAGAGACTCCCTCCTCAGCTAAAATAAGCAAATAAGACTTCTTGTGAAGTCCTGCAAGGCAAACTACGAATCCAAGTTAGCTTCCTTAACCAAAGACAGTCATTTGGCGTTCTTTAGTTACATCCATAACCTAAAAGGTAAGGCTCAGATCTGCCCTGAACTGGTAGTTAATTATAACATATACACTGACCCAGTGGACATAGCTAATCTGCTAGCCAACTGGTTCAGTGAAAACTTCACTCCCCTGTCCCCACCACACATATTTTATGGCATCCCTACCACCTGTACCCTACCTTGTATCTCTAAAGAACAGGTTGTAAACATCCTCTCTAAGGCCAAAAACTCAGCATCAGTGGGACCTGATAACATCCCAGGCTGCGTCCTGCATTGGCTTAAACAAGAATTAGGGTCACCATTGGCTACTCTTTTCAATCACAGTCTAAGCACCGGCCTCATCCCAGCTGAATAGAAAACAGCCACTGTTATACCCCTGCATGAAAGTGATAGCCTTATCTGAAAGGCCATGGAAAGAACCATCACAGACCTTATTAACACAGATATAGGTAATCTCCAAACAATAGAGCCTACTCATTTTGGATTTGTCAAGGCGAGATTATGCATGTTAAACCTGGTGGACTTCTTTGAGACAGTTATAAGGGCCCTGGATGAGGGGATATCTGTGCATACAGCCTACCTATACCTGGCCAAGGCATTTGACACTATCCCTCACTCAGGCATCAATGACAAACTCTCCCAGCTGGACGTCATCCCTTATATCATAAGGTGGGTTGTAAACTGGCTCTCTGATAGAATCCATACAGTCAAAATAGGGGAGTCTACCTCTAACAGCAGACCCATTACTATTGGTGTTCCACAGGGATCAGTCCTGGGACCTCTACTGTTTGCAATCTATTTCTCTGAAATACAAGCTAGAACCAAGGGACTGTGGCTGACGAAGTTTGCTGACAACTGCAAACTGGGTGCGGTCATAACATTTTCGAATGATGTCAACATCCTTCAAGAAGGTCTTGTGCAAACAAATGATTGGTGCCAAAGTCATGGCCTCAAACTCAATGCAAAAAAATGTATTATCATCCCTTTCAGCAAGAGTGATGTTCCTGCAAATTACCACATCAATGGCAATACCCTAAGTACGCAGTCAGTAGTAAGAGATCTGGGCACTCAGGTTGACAGCAACCTTGCCTTTGATCACCATGTCTCCAGAGTGGTAAGAAGGACATTCTGTATGGCTTTCACCATAAGGAAGGGCATTGCTTTGAGAACAGGTGAAGTTATTACCTCCCTGTACTCTTCACTCATTAGACCAATAATTGAGTACAACGCCCCTTTTGGCATGCATCTTTCAAAGCAGCTATCCTGTGTGGATCGGCTGAAGTCACTATCACTTTATTCTGTTTCATACAGACTACTCAGAGGTGATCTGTGCCTTGCATGTAAGGTGATCTCTGACCCTCCTTTATTGGAAATGCTGTGCATCTGCAAATCAAATGGCCCATGGGTTACTTGCCCTAAAGTCCTAAACCTGATATGTGACATCAATAGAACTGGCTGAAGGGGACAGACTTGTCTCCCAGAGATTACCACACCTTTGGAATAGACTCCCACTTCACATCAAACAGAGCACCTCATTGGCCCTCTTCAAACACAATCTGACCGATTGGATGGGTAACCATAAATTCATCAACAACAGGCAAATCAAAAACTGGGTAAAGGGGGGTGGGTTAGTAGTTATGAACACTACCGACTATGTTAACAAGATGTTGATATTTTGTGTTGTGATGCTTATGATGAAATGTCTATTAAAGAGAGGAATATTGCTTACTATAAATTTGACGTCTTACTTAATGATTGTTTAACATAAGGTCTCATTTCACAGGGTGACTTGGATTTTTTTAACCGTGGTTAATCCAAAAATCCCCTACAATTTTTGGAATCCCAAAGGTTCATAAGGACCTGACTGACCCACCCCTTCATCCCATTTTCGGCGCAAAATATTCAAAAACCTTCACCTTTGCAATAGCCCATTTTATAGATTATCATTTAAATTGTATTGTTGGGAGTGTACCTTAGGTTTACAAGGACGCTTGGGATTTTCTTAAGAGTATCTAATGATTTGTACTGTAATGATATATTTGTCACTGTTGATGTTATTAATCTTTTTTCAGTTGTCCCTCATGATACGTGGCTTGAATGTTTTTACAATTTTTTTATGCAGAAATAGTGACCTTGATCATTCTAGAATCAAACTACTCACTGACCTGATGGAAGTTGTCCTTAAGAACAACTTTATATATTTTGAGGTACAACTGTTTAAGCAACGCACTAGCATTGCCATGGGGGCTGCCTGTGCCTCGACCTTTTCTATCTAGTCATGGCTGAATAGGAATCCAGATATGTTTGTGATTCTCCTGTTTTTGAACAGTGTTCCCTGTACGGATGTTACCATACCTCTCAACTGTACAGACTTTCGCAGAATTCCCAGATTTTTGCCTCATATTTTTGGTCTGTTCTTCATAAAATTTGTGATTTTATGAAGTTTTTGGGCTAATCAGTGAGGGCTGAATTCACTAAATAATGAGAGTCATTTGAGTATCAGACTTCATATCCTTCAGAAAATACATGGTAACACAAGATGTTTTATTCTGGCATGTGGCCCATTACCAATCTTGGAAACAGGAACAATGGATCCCACGCACGTACGGCAATGTGCATGGCCCCATTGTAAGACTGAAAATTTGGGGGGGCTGGTTCAACCATTATAAAAATCGTAAGATGGCACAAAAAAGTTTGCAAACCATTAGGTGGTCCAGTAATGGGTAGTTTTCTATGTGGACACTGCAGATTTTGCAGTATGGTCCTGAAACAAAATTCATTCGCGTCCTTCAATTGTCCTAAAGTTTATGATATAAAAGTTTTTGGAAATTGTAGTAGCGATTAGGTGATTTATTTGGTTAA
The DNA here is from genome assembly GCF_019279795.1 of Protopterus annectens. Taxonomy (NCBI): domain Eukaryota; kingdom Metazoa; phylum Chordata; order Ceratodontiformes; family Protopteridae; genus Protopterus; species Protopterus annectens. The sequence continues at coordinate 1,168,450,623 of NC_056725.1, read as the reverse complement.
CTGTACCTGTCCTGCCTTTTATGTTGGGCAAACTTTTCACCCTTTTAAACTCAGAGTATCAGAACACACAAGTGACATTAAATGTCATAGAAATACAAATGCTTTATACAAACATCAAGTTTTACATCCCATTGCAATGTTTAGATTTACAGTGATAGATAAAGTACATAAACCAAACACTTTTTCAGAAAATTTACATTCCCTTTTGGATTATAAAGAAAAAATGTGGATAATAACATGGGGTGACTTATTTTCTCCAGGATTCAATGAACAATTGTGATTGGATAATTGTCTGTGCACCATTTAATTGTAAGGTGTGTGTGTGTGTGTGTGTGTGTGTGTGTGTGTGTGTGTGTGTGTATATATATATATATATATATATATATATATATATATATATATATATATATATAAAATGAGTGTTAATTGAATTGTTATATGGCACTGATGAAGGCTTTATGCTGAAACTGGTTTGCTTTATCACCGTTTGGGTGTTTGTTTTTTTGTATTTTTATATATGGGTAATTTTGCCCATATAATTTTGTATTAAAACTCTCCTCGGTGGAATCTAGTGCTGGCCTGTGTGTTTTTTGGTTTTTCCATTGCCAGTCTTGTCCAGGATTTTATATAGGCAAAATGGAAAAATCTCTAAAGTTGAGAATCTACCAATACTTCTATGATATTGGTAGGAAAAATGAGAACAATGCCTTATTTAATCACATTAAAGATAATGCTACACATTCTTTTAAGTTATACGTGTTAGCACTGAAGACATAGCCTGGGAGGTCCTTGGAATGATATTTTAGAATGGAAGGAGCTGAGATGGCAATTCAAGTTAGACTCCATGAATGACCACGGCTTGAATGCCATGGAGTTTGTAGAAAGTGTGTTGCGTCTTAAATCATCTGTATTTTTGTGATTTATTTTGTAACTTTCTTCAACCATTTTTACAGGAAAATGAGTTTGGTGCAAATGTATTTCTAGAATTTGTGATGCGTTTCTCCTGTGTTTATCTTTGAACATTCTTTTTTATGCTGATCTTTTTTTTTACTGGATCATTTTTATGGTCTTAAAGGGCAGCATCACTTTAACTGGTTTAATGTCCTTTGACTTTTAATTATTTTTTAATTAACTTATTAATTATTTATCCATTGAAAATTTAGGAGGATGTGTTTGTATGAGTATTTATTCAACTGGCTCACAAGCTTTTATTACATTCTGAAGAAGTCCTTGTGATGGATGAAAGCACTTTTACATTGTGTTTTTAGATTTTACTTATTAAAGATGTTCGCTGCACAGTAAAAACGCTTCAGGTTTGTTTCCTGAAGTGTGATTGTGAGCTCCTAGACAGTACCACTGGTCGTGCACAAGCTATAGTAACCTTCTTTGTACACCTCTGAAGTCTGTGAGAAAATTAAAAGAAACAGTGACCACACTGTTCTCAGCCCAGACACACACGTAACCTACAGCAGCTTTCTGTAGACACACCATCTGAGCAGGGCTGGTTGTAGAATGGGTGCGGCTGAGAGCAGAGGCCATTATCAGCATTATCCTAACAAGGTCATATCACAGTCTGTTTAGATTAACGATTGAAATCAGGAAATAAATGCATTTTTTCCTCCTCATTTTTCCCCAACCAGCAACAGCTTTTGTGGGGCTCCCAAGCAGTCAAGGGTGATTAAGGGAGCCCCCAGTATCCAGTTATACAGTCTGGAGAGTAAGGGCCCCAAGACTCATAGAAGAACTAAGTGTCTTGAATGTTCTGGATCTATTTTATGCATTACTTTTGAAATATAATTACTTGTTACCTAAATATTTTTGCTGATACCTGTCTTGGCATTATTGGGTGTGTGCACAGATAAAAATCACTGATGTTTTCACATACACACAAAACATAAGCCATAGCAATAATAACTTTGTACTAATTTCAGCAAATAGCAATACATTGTGCAACACTGGTACTGGCACACCAGATCAATGACTGCTGTTTAGCAGTTGTCAAACAGCAGGAGGGATAAGTCACTTTTATTTACCTCGGTGAAGAGTAATGCAAACATGTCACTGTCCCCGATTTCTCTCATAAGTTTGCTCTGTTTTTCATAAAAAGTTTGATTTGCTTCTAAATCATTCAGGATTACAGAGAGTCAGTAAATCCAGGCATCAGAGTTTTATACTTATTGTCCAAAGAAATGCATATTGATGCAAAAGTTGTTACACTATTAACTTTTTAATTAAAATTAGAGTAATATTTAGAACTGTTCTGATTTGGAACCTTTATTCCACTATTATTGGTATTGCACTAAATTCTTCGGCAAAGAAGTTAAAAGTAGTATCTGATGTTCTCCCTGAAAGAGAAAACCATCCCTGAAGATGTGAAGCAGCAGCATTTCCTAAAAGCCAGGATTCGCACTGCGTTCAGTCTGTCTGGGCTGCTGATCTCTTTAGTGCTTACCTTGCTTATGTTCATTATCAGCCTTATCCTAACAGGGTCATATCACAGACCTGTTCAGGCATATTCGGGAAATTAATACATTTTTCTCCTTATTTCTCCCTAACCAGCAGCAGCTTTTATGGGGCCCCCCACACAGTCAAGGATGATTAATGGATTCCCCTTGCAGCCACGGGTATTGCAGGTATCTAAAGCTGGCTATGCTGTTAGTTTTAGTGAAGTGAATGTCCACTAACAGGGCTTAACTAAGCCAGTCGCACTATGTCAGTGGTAAAATATTTAATGGAATTGTAAAGCCTGTTGCTTGGTAAAACACTGTTACTGTAAGCAGAGATTTCTTTGAATTTTAAAGGAGATATACACAAGAGTCGTTTCCCAGCTGGTTTATGAAGTACATAAGATTGCTGTGTTAGCTTTTGTTGGTTTGACAGACATGTTGTAAAATATCACAATAAAATAACTTGCTGTGGTTTGGGGGTCCCCCAGGAACAAGGGGCTCTCAGCGACCGCAGGGTTCACTGGTGCCTAAGGCCGGCTGTGCTACCTCCTCAGATAATTTACTATCTTTGATACTGTATCCTCCCACATTTCCTTAGCTAGCTGTACTATATTCTGTTTGACCTATACCTCCCAAGTATTTTGTCTCCGGTGACTCTAAACAAATGGATATTCTTGTATCATTTTGTAATTTGATATATGCCTTGCTAGTAGCTGCTACAGAAGTTAAGGTTATGAGCTATAGTTCCTGTGGTACAGAGTCCAATTTCCTTAGATCTTGTTTGCCTGCTCTGTGACCTTGAACAAGTCACTTAATCAGACATTGCTCCTGGGTCACCCTTGAAAAGGGACTGTGTCCTGTGACATCTACATGGTTAACAAATATGATTATTATTGTATAGTTTGTCCCTGTTGCCTTAGTTTTCCCCTCATTAAATTTATACCCTGAATGTTTTTCAAATTTCCTTTTAGAGGTGTGTTATTCTTTCTCTGAATTCATTAACTACATGATAATGTAATCTGCAAAAATTGCAGTCTTTTCCTGCATATTTCCCAGTGATATTCCTCTGTATATGACATCCATATTCTCTGGGCTAATGGCTCTAAGTACAGCATGAATAGAAAAGGAGGCATCCCTGCCTAGTTTCCAGTCGAGTAACTTATTATAGTACATGTACCCCCATGCACATTTTATTATGGCATTAGATTCTCAAAAATAATGTTTACCTGGGGAAACCAAATTTCCCTAGGACCTTTTTAACATCTCCAACTTACTCTATTGAATGCTTTCTCTGCATCTAGTGCTAGCAACATTCCTTTTATTTTTTTAATTACTGTATCTTGTTGAATCATGAGGATCCTATTAATATTAGCAAGGTTTTCTTCCCTCTGTGAATCCACATTGATCCCAGCTAGCTCACCTTTTTAACAAAAGATCCACACTTTTTACTTATCATCATGAAGAGTTTGTAATTGTGATTTGTACCTCTGCCTTCCATCAGTTGCCCTTAGCTGTTACAGCTATCATCTCCTTAATGTTCAGTTTAAATTTGTTCTATATTTCATGTAAGTCCTGGCTCTCATCTGTGCTCTGATCCTGTCATTTGTCTATTGCTCAGATGATTTACTTTTTAGAAAATATGTTGTACATTTTCTATGTTTATTTTCATTTCTATTCTGATCAACTCACATTTCCAGTACTATGGGACATGATCTGATAGTGTTATTGGGGGCTAGCAAACCATTCTGTAAAATGGAGGTGTTTCATTAAGTAATATCTGTCTAGCCTGGGCATGAGGTGTTTTTATTTTAATAATAAGTATATTCTGATTTCTCCTGAGGTGATTACATCACAGCAACCTTGCCAAACAGTTTTGTGTATTTTTCCAAAAACCTTCCCTCCACTTGCAATTTCCTTTGTCTAGGGTTTAACATCTTTCTTGCTACCCACTGCATTCCATTCCCCATCACCATGGTTATACCATGTTGCATCATTATCATCTGTCCCAATACTTGGTTAATTTCTTGAATTTGTGTTTTTTTTTAGGCAAATACATCCTAGCTAACACAAGGCGTCTCCAAGTTCCTTTTATTACTGCGTATCTCTCATACCTATCCAAAAAATCCTTATTTACTTGAATTCCTAATCCCTTACATAGTATCAGTAACCCACTATTTCTTTCACCTTCTAGACTCTAATAATTAATGGTCAATACTAGTCCTTTTCTCTAAATTCCAAATCTTCTTTTTAAGAAAATGTATGTGTTGCTGCATCACCACCTGCACTGCACTTCTTTTTCTATACCTCAAAACCCAGTCCACCTTTATTTTTGTACATCAGCTTATTCATACTCCAAGACATTGCAAATATAGTTCTTTTTTCTTGATTTAATAACTCTACCAGCCACTTCTTGCTCATTTTCTTCTTCCCTTTGCACCCATGCTTAGTTACCACTATCCACAACATCCACACAACTCTTTGTTCAACCCACTATTGTACCCTTTAAATCTTCCACTTTTAACTAAAATTATTTGCCAAACAAATGAACCCAGCCAATATCATTTGAACCACGTACACCTGTAGATGCACATGTGCTGCTTCCCATTATTGAGCTTATACTAGACATCTTGTAACTTGGTATATATGTGACTTTGCTTGATTTAGCATCTGCTAACGTAATGTAAATCTGGTTACAAGTATGTTAGTCATAGTGTTTCAGCTGTATATAATTTAGTTGTGGTATACCAAGCATATGTTGATGTACTGTGCAGTCAAAGGTGTGTCTGCATACTTGTAAGCATTTAATGTTATTTCAGTAAGTGTATACAATGTACACAATAACTTTTTCTGTTGGCTTGATGTGCGTCAAATACTGGTTAAGAAACAGAATAATTTTTCTTCAGATACTATTAAGTTGTTCTTTGGTTGCTTGTAGTAAAGATAACATTGCAACACAGTGACAGCTGCATTTTACAGCCAACAGTGAAATTCATTGTTAGAGAATTTGGATACTAAAACCATATAGAACCAGCATTAAACTGTTTGTTAGGTGCTCTAAAAAATAGGAAAGCATTAATTAACTAAAAATAAGTATCTCACAGGAGAGTGCGCTCTTCATATGGATATGAGCTCTAATGCTTAGAAAATGCCAAGTTAGGAAGGTAATGAACAGACTGAACAATATGGAACTCAGAAATGATAACTGCATTACTTCTAGTGATGTCTTAGGCTTTCAGTTTTGTCCATTACAGTTTGAGGTCTAAGTTGTACTAATTCCTTAACACAATCAATTTTGCCTAACGAGTTTCTGGATCTGAAATTCTATCTATGCTTTTCTTAAGTGTTTCTGTGCTGAAGACTGGTCCCATCCAGTGTCACAAAGAAGGAATTATTATGGAAATTGTAATGCTTTCGGTCCATACACAAATGAAGAAATTTAAAATTCTTAATGTAAGTGATGTGAAATTAAAAAAAAAAAAAAAAAAAAAAGGTTCACACTGTGAAAGGGATATTATGAGACACCAGTGGTACAGAGGATATTGTTGCCGCCTCACAGCAAGAGGTTCTCTGATTCGATTCATAGCTGAGGTATCTTCTGTGTGTAATCTGCATGTCCTCCCTATGTTTATATGGGTTTCCCCTGTTTGCTCTGGTTTATTCCCACATTCCAAAGACATGCAGTAGGTGGACTGAAGCACTAAATTGGCCGTAGGTGTGAGTGTGCATGTATGTGAGGTATGGAAGGATATCTGCATCATAGCTAGCCATCCAGTAGTGTGAACATTGGCTATAGATGATTGTTACTGCTGAAATGACACCTCAACCTCCTGCAAAAAAATGGGGAAAAGGGGATTGTGGTTGGACAGCATGCTAAATCACTGCTAGCAGCCAAGTATACAGAGCTTATGTTTTTGCAGTAAATGCAAATAGTAATGCATTCATCTGTATATTGCACCACAGAACATGCTCTAAGACCTTCCTTGTACTAACTGTGTTTGTTCATTTTCTAAATCCATGATGACAATGAGAAAAAAAAAAACATATTTGTCTTGTTAGGGTGCCATCCTCTTTGTCATACACCTGATGGTTTAGTGCTAACTCAAGTTCCAGTTTATTTAGATGCTTTTTATTTTTTTTTCCAAAAACTTTTTATTGATTATTTAGTGATACAATATGACAAAATAACAACATGAAAATGATCATACAATATAATAATAAAAGTTGGAAGTTGTATGAGTTCACTTAGTTGATAAAAGCTTATAATCCATTTCGTGTGAGAAAAACCTTATTGAACTATATACAGTATTTACAAAAGTTAACCAAAATGCAAAACACTATTTAAATATATATGCTACTGTTAAAGACAATTGTGAATAGCCCAAATTCTGTTATAATAAAAAAAAAAAAAAAAAAAAATTATACACAGTTGATAATGAGTAAGACTTTTTCTAACACTTTGTTGGTAAGGGCCAATTTTTTGGGACTTTTCACCAATATTTTCTGAGCAGAAATATATGAGTAAGCCAAGGATTGGAAATTCTCCCAATTTAGTTTGGTACGATCAAGCCAGTTTTTGGTGATATAAAACTTTATAAGCGGGCATAAGTATATTATTACTTGTAAATCTAATCTAGAAAGAGATATTTTGGGGATATGAAGAATTGCTAGTTCCCATGATAAGGTAGATTTATGATACCCCATTTTCTGCAGACGTACTTTCAACGAGGTCCAGAGTTTATGTGAGTGATGGCAAGACCATATAATGTGCATAAGATCAGCATTAGCAAATGAGCAGCATGAGCAAGAAGAAGATTTACTGGAATCAGATTTATTAAGTTTGTTAGGAGTGTGGTATGCATTATTGTTTATCATTAATTGGGTATAATAAAGTTTCTTAAAGGGTGAGAATTCTAGAGTCGCTTTGATAGCAGAGATTTTCTGGTTTACATTTAAATGTGAGTTATATTTATCCCAGTATTTAGAAAAAAGACAGTCTGAATTATGAATTATATCTATTAATAAGCTATATGATTTTGATAGCATTTTCAGTGGAAGTGTCAGAGTTTTGATAACCATATCCAAGTTAATAAAATCCTGATTTTTTGGTTGAATGTGGGCATATTTATCAGTGATAAGATCTCTTAGCTGACGGAGGATAGATGTATTTACCTCTGACTTCGAATATATTACATAAGCTTGTTAGGGTTACATCTGTATGTTTCAGAATATCCCATATAGTATGATTTTTTATTAGAGGGAAACTTGTGAGGTTGATCATACTATTATTTAGTTTAATATTTGGATTTAGGTGAAGGGGTTGTAGTAATTGGAAAGTATCATTTAAATTAATATATTTTAGTAATTCTTGAAAAAGTTTAACCTTTTGTTTTAAGGATTTGGAAATTTTAAGCGTATCCATAATTTCCATAGATAACAATGGAAGAGACATCGGATTAAAATTTTTGGTTAAAATATGTTGGTGCCACATCTTAATCCAATTAGGGAGATTTTTATAGTTTCCAATACTCACATTAGTAATAGATAATAGTTTATTAGCTGAAATAATTAAATAGTAAAGATGAAAGTTTGGTAAACTTAGACCCCCTTTACTTTTAGGGAGCAGTAACTTGGAGTATGAGATTCTAACTGATTTAGGAAACCAGATAAATTTAGCTAGTCCCTTGTGTACCTTAGTGAAAAAAGTTTTGGGAATTATTTGGTCTGTAGAATTAAATTGGAATATGAGTTTAGGGAGAATATTCATTTTAATTATTGCAGCTTTGGATAGTAGAGAGAGATTAAGTAGTTCCCATCTGCGTAGGTCAAGAACAATTGATGCCCAAGTTCTTGTTTTGGAATGTGGAGAGACCATTATGTTCAAAATGAATCCCCAAATATTTAATACCATTTGTTATTTGAAAAGAGGATTTAGGGAATAAGTACTGCTTGTGAGCATGGGGGTAATAGAAAAAATATGAGTTTTCTTGGAATTAATCAGATAATCCGAAACTTGTGAAAAATCCATAATAGAGTTAGTTAATTTTGTACGGTCTGTAGTAGGTGTCTGAAAGTATAGCACAAGATCGTCCGCATAAGCTGATAATAGTATTCTGGTATTCATAATTCTGGGTATTCTATGAAAGGAGTTTTGTGTTATACTTAATAACAATGGTTCTATATATATATTAAAGAGGAAGGGAGATAGTGGGCACCCTTGCCTTGTGCCATTGGTGATCTTAATAGGATTAGAGGTCTTTCTGTTAATATATAAGAGAGTAGAAGAATCTGTATATAAAGTTTTAATTAATTCTATATATGTAGTAGGTATATTAAAGTGGTCCATGGTATTAAAAAAAGAAAATTCCAGTTCACTCTATCAAAAGCTTTCGATGCGTCAAGAATCAGTGCATATATGGGATTATTGTCTGTCTTGGTATAATGTATTAGTGTATCCAAAGTCAAAGTGTTGTCCCAAGTGTGTCTGTGAGATATAAAACCAGCTTGGTCTGGGGATATTATTGATGATAATATTTTTTTTAATCTGTTAGCTAAGAGAGAAGCTAGAATTTTTATGTCTATGTTAATTAGAGAGATAGGCCTATAGTTATGCGGGTCTGATTTTTCTTTATTATTTTTTTAAAATTAGTATAGTTTTTGAAGTGTTCCAATGTAGGTCTGAAATACCATTTGTCTCTATGTGTTTATACACCTTGAGAAGAAAGGGAGCTATCACCTGTTTAAAGGTTTTAAAAAATTCAGTTGTGAAGCCGTCTGGACCAGGGGATTTGCCATGTTTGAGCCTGTCTATAGTGTCTATGATTTCTTGTGTATTTATTGGAGTTATGAGTATATTTTGTTGTTTTTCGTTTAATCTAGGGGAATTTAATATTAGATAAGTAACTATCTATACATTTATTATCCTTCAAGACTGTATTTTTGGAGTATATATCTATATATAAAGAGGTGAAAAGCTGTAAGATCTCCTCATCAGTACTATATATCCTATTCTCATATTGTATAGGTGTTATTCTAGGTATGGTGTGATTGTTTTTAATTATTCTAGCTAGAGTTTTGGAAGGCCCTTGCGCCCATTCTGAGTAAGTAACCAACATTCTTTGTTCTGATATAGAAAGATTATGTTGATGAAGAAGCAATCATTCTTTTTGGAATTCCTTAATTTGTTCATCATACAAAGAACTTGGATTCATTTTATGCAGATTTTCAAGGGATTGAATTTTTTCTTTTAAAAAAAATTCTTTACTATTATACAATTTTTTAATATATGAAGCTTTGTTTATTAACATACCTCTCAAGATTGCCTTACAAGCAGCCCATTGGATATCATAGGGAATATCTGTTGAATCAAGATTGTTGTACATTTCTTGAATTATTTCAGTAGTTAACTTCTTAACTTCCTTGTTTGAAAGTATGTTATTATTCAGTGTCCATGAATTATACGTGTGAGAGCGTGAGATGTTTTGGTCTATGTTAAGTATTAGGGAAATCCTTGAATGGTCAGAGAAGAATCTGGGCTCTAGAGAGAAATTAATTAACAAGTGTGATAAGGAATCAGATATAAGAAAAAAGTCTATTCTTGACCAAGCATTATAGCATTTAGAATAGTATGTGTATATATCTTTGCTATTTGAATAACCAATGAGTGATAGGGGATATATAAGACTCAAATCCAACATCAAGTCTTCCAAAGCAATGGATGCTTGGTAATTATAAGAAGGGGATCTGCTAGTGCAATCTAAATCTGGGTTAATAACAGAATTCCAGTCTCCTCCCACAATGATATAATGATCTTTAAATAAAGAAATAATGTTGTATATCTGTATGATAAATAGATGTTGATTATTACAGGGACTGTATAAATTGAGAAATAGGAAAGGTTTATCCATGTTTTGTATATTGGCAGTAAAGTAGCACCATCTACCCTCAGTATCATATTTCTCATCAATGATATTCCCTTGAAAGTTCTGCTTAATAAAAATGGCCACCCCCTTCGAGTTGGAACTGTTGCCTGCCGCAATTATTTTGCTAACCCATTTTTTGTTTTTTTTCATTGTACCATTCTACTCTAGGTAAATGTGTTTCTTGTATAAAGGAAATATTAGCTTGAGATTTAAATAACAAATGAAATAATAATGATTTCTTGGCTTTGTTGTGTAGTCTCCTAACATTCCATGAATCAATATACAAGGGTATTACCATAAGTTATTAAGAATCTATAAAAAGGAAGGTAAGTAATAAGTAAACTTATGACATATACTGAGTTTAATATACTAATTTCTATATAACTAGTGTTTTGCAAAGTAAAAATTTTCAAAAAAACCCTTCTCAATTCCCTGTACCACTCCCTCATACCCAACCCGGTGCCTACCCACCTTTCCCTACCTACAAAGGGAGCATGTATAAAACTAAGTAAAGGGTAAGTGCTTTCGGTCAACATTATGTTTAACATAACTGGAGTAAGCTTGCATATTGTCCTAAAGAGGACTATCCCTATGCTTAATACAAATGTACATATATACATAACCCTGAATAACAAGATGTCAGTCATACTAGAAACTCAGTACAACCTATTCACATACTCCATGAGAGTCTATGCAAAATTACCATTAATATATTACCGTTTAACTGGGTATGAAACATGAAAAAATACATACATCAACACAAAGCCTGTTAATAAGTATATAGGTCTAACCATATCAGTCATGTTATTTTTTTTAACCAAAAAGTGTATAGCTATAATAGTTAGTTCATTACATACTGAAATTATATTTGATGAATACCAGAATAATAACATCAAAACATTAGGTAATGTATTCTTCGATTATTTGAAAAACAATTAGCCAAAATTAATAGTTTGCTAGTATTAATGTAAACTATATGCAATATTCAACTAGCAATAATTAAATGCTATTTTTCTAATAGTTACAAGGAGCTCTGTTTATAAGTAAACATTCATTTTGAACTGAATAACAAAGGCATTTAGCTTAAATTTCTATGGTACGTGTAACTTTCACCTTGAACCAATCTTAGCATAGCCTGATAATCAAGGAACCAGGCGAAGCAATTATGCACTCATAAGAAGTGTGATGAACTCATGTGTATATATCCATGTTATCTGAATTAAACTCCGTATAAGTGACTTACTATGGATAACACAAGATAGAAAAAATAAAAAAAAAAACAAAATGTGTGACCATTAGAAAGATCGAGTGATCTCCAGACTTACTGATACCTATTCTTTACAACATTAAACAATGAAATATAACTTAGCTGTATATCAAATACACACCCTAACTTGCCTTTTCTAAGAAACAAATCGGATGTTTCATAAGAGTTAGTTAGGTGTGCGCATCGTCGCAAAGTTACCACATTAAAGCGTTGGAGCTCAAGGAAAGCCGGACAAGCGTACCACAGCATCCATATGCATACATAGGTCAGAGAACTAACTCTCCGATTCAATCGAGTTAGCTTATGTGCTGAAGGCAAAGTCTATATCAGATTACTGAGGAAGATGTACACTTGAGCTGTCAGGATTTACAAAACACAATATCAAGCCAACGTCGGAAGATACAGCTTATACGCCACCGAGATGTCATCAAAAGAAACCAGCTGGTGCTCATCCAAAATGCTGTCATCTCAACAGCCACTTCGAACGATGGTTTGCATGTGTTAAGCCTCTAACATTTAGTTCAAGATGCACGAACAACTGTACAAATAAAGACATAAAAAAAAAAGGAAAAGCCGATGGAGCTAATTAAGAAACTCAGGAGATCACTGCACGTTTCTCCATTCTCCTTAACATTCATATATTCCATAAGTCATACATACATATATCGAAGCCATACTAATGTCTTTAGCTCTCTGAGGGATGTTACCATTCTTGTCTGATTCAAATATTGAAAATAATTTTAATTGAATCAGGAGTCTGCAGCAGGATTTACATTAAACAAGTGTAGAAAAATATCTTTTGCTTCATTTACATTACTTGCTGAGTGTTTCTTTTCATTATGGGTAAATAACAGTGTGTTAGGATAACGCATCTGAAATCTAATACCTCGCTTAATAAGGTCTGCACAGTATGGGGCAAGTTTTTGTCTGTTCAGCTTTATTTGAGGAGGCAAATCTTGTGAAAAGGTAAGTTTATGTTTATTCCACATAAAATGTTTTTGACTTTTTGCTGCAGTTAGGATTCTCTGAGTGTCTTGAAAGTTCAGTACTTTAGTGTAAATAATTTGTGGTGTGATAGAATCTTGGCGGGCTCTAAGTGCTCTGTGCGCTCTCTCGACGGTTAGATTTTCTGAATTTCCTTCACTTTTCAATAGAGCCAAAAATATTTGTTTCGTTTTTGACAGTAGATTTTGACTTTCATAGGATTCTGGTAAGCCTCTAATAATCACATTATTTCGACTACTTCTCGCCTCAAGATCGAGTAATTTGACTTGTAACTGTAATCATGTTGTCTTTGGCGCGCAAATCTTTATTAATAACTTCAAAGGTTATTTCGTTAGCTTGGTGTTTATTTTCAAGTAAATCAATTCTTTTTGTGATTAAATTAATTGATTTGCCAAATCCTGAGAGTTGCTCTGAGAAATCATGTATGGCATTTTGTAAAGGTTGCAGTGCTACTTTTAGTTCCTCAAGATGAAAGTTTGATTCAGACTTCTCCTTATTACTTACTTTATTACTGTCCATTCCTTGTTTAGTAGTTCTTAAACGCTTAGAGCCAGTGTCTTTTTCAGGAGATAGCAGTGAGGAGTATTTGGCCTTTGTAGTCTAGGTCTCCATGGTATCAGAGTTTCCAGCCATACCTTGGGAGCAAGTGTAAAATCAGGATCACTGTCAACTGTGAGTGCCTTTAGTATGCCCGTGGCACCAAATTCCAAGGCCCAGAAAAATTGAAGTACTGAAGTCAAATAAAAATGTACACTTTTTGCCAGTAGAAAGATTATTCAAGGGTGATACTGCTTATTTTAAAGCTTTGCTGTCAAGAAGCTACAGTTTAAACAGGCAAAAACGCGGTTTAAATTGACGGTATTAATAGAATTTTGAGGAGCACTGTGAGACAGGTGTATTCTAGCTGACGACCATCTTGGAATCAAATTTAGATGCTTTTAACAAAACACCAGTACAGGGTAGAGAAAACAAGTAAAAAGACCATTAAAATGTGAGTTAAAACTATGTAAAATCAGCACAAGGCCAGTCCACACCATTTAAAGCCAGTTCAGATAGGTATGTGTTTATGACCTGTCTGAACCCAGCAAAAGAACATTCTCAGAGCCATTGAGAGAGAGTGTTACACATGTAAGGGGCTTGCTAATAAAAAGCTTAAAAACCTGAACTTTCAAGATTGAATTGTGGTACTGCTAGCAGCTTCCCAGAGGCTGCATATCCAGATAGAGCATTACTTCTTTCAGGTAGCAAAGAACCAGGTTGTGAAAGAACAAATACGTGGATACTTAAATCTTGAAGATAATCCTGTGCTGTATAGGAAGCTAGTGAGGGCCACTTGGAACAGGTATATAATATGTTGGTAATGGGTCCCCTTCAGTAGATGGAACATTTATAAGTTCGAACCACATATGGCCAAGACCATATGTTTAAACTTGTAAAAGTGTGATCTGTCTGAATGGAGATCTCCGTACAGAGCGGAAAGGGAAGATTTCCCATTTCTGCAATGTAGTGTGATCTTGGACTTGGTATATTTAAGTAAGGGGGTGTGGGGGGTGCAGGGTGCGTAGCCCCCCCTGCTATAGATGTTCAGTTTTGTGTTTTTTGGTTTTATGTGGTTTTATGTCAGTGTTCGAACTTTACGAGTTCGAACATATGGTCACTGCCATATGTGGTTCGAAATAGTAAAAGTTTGATCTACTGAAGTAGATCCGTTGGTAACATGACGTACCACTAAGTAGTCTAGCTGCAGAATTCTGCACCATCTGTATGAAGTCAAGTTCAGCACTACTTAGTCTGAGGTAAAGTGCACTGCAGTCATCCAGTCTGGAGAAGACCAAGGCTTGAACAGCAGTTGAAAGGAATACTTGAGGAACTTGATGCATAGTGAGATGTTTCTCAGATGGAAACAAGATGACTTTACTATGGCTGACACTTGGTTCCAGTATCTAAGCCGTGAGTCAAGAATGATGCCGTGATTCCTCACCTCACTAACAAATCCAGGCTTACTCATGCTGTATGTAATATAGTTAGGCAAAGGTATGGCAGTGGAGTGTCTCAGCATTGCATGAACAACTGAGGCCTTGACCTAGTGGTGTTCAGTTTTAATTATCAGTTAACCAAGTATGTGTGGCTTCAAGGTCATCAACTGGGAAATACACACAAGACATTTCTTCTTGGGGAGATGTGAAACAGATCTGAGTATCATTGGTGTAACTTTGGTACACTAAATAAAGCTCCATGAGAAAGCATGTACACTGTGAACATTAACAGGCTCAAAACTGAACCTTGAGGTATTCCTCAATCAAAATTATACAGGGGATGAAGAAGAGAGGCCTAAACAGACTGTTTGTATATGGTTAAACAAGTAAGATGTAAAACAGTCTAGAACTGTAGCAAAAATTCCACAGTAAGGTTGCAGACATTCTACTGGGCTTCCTATCGACCACTGTGTCAAGTGCTACAGAGAAATACAAGATGACCAACACTGTATAGTTCTGCTAGTCTTTTGCAATCAGAAGATCATTAAAGCAAAAGATGTTTTGGTACTGTGATGAGTACAAAAGCCTAACTGGAAAGGATCAAAAGTCCACTTAATTTTAAGATAAGTCTCTAGCTGCTTGTAAACAACTTTATTGATAACCTTCCCGAGACAGGGCAGTAGTAATTTAAGCTGCTTGTGTCTAGGGATGGTTTCTTGAGGGTTAGGATAACCTGTACCTCTTTCAAGGCTAAAGGAAATACTTCATCCCTCAAGCAGAAATAACCAGGAGCTGATAAATTACTAGACCCAGCACATTAAAATTGCCCGTTACCAGCTTAAAAGGACATGGATCCAGCCTGCATGTTGGAAATTGCAAGCCAGAGACCACATTACTCAACTCATTGAAAGTTTGAATATCGAGCAACAACCAAAGCATATTTAACAAGAATCAAGGACGCAATACCCCACTGTTGGGATCAGCAGAGAGAAGGATGGACCTAATGAGGGGCAATATTGTTAGCAAAATACAAGCAGCAGATTCACATTCAGAATTTGACAAAGTTCTTCCAGTTACCAAAGAACCAAGATGAACCTCAACACCAAGGAATGAAGAACGAGGTCGGACCCAAAATGGAATTTATTGCGAACACCACGAACATAAAAAACAAACAGCAGCTCAACAGCTCAACAGAGTCGATTAACCTAGGTTTAGCCTGTGGACTTCTTCAGAATAAAAAAGTTAACCATGAAGTTCACTTAAATAAGGCTAAACATCAACCCCACCCATGTCATTAACCAATCAATTATCTAATCTAACAACAGTAAAAATGAAAATAAGTTAAAAAGACAAACACAATTATATAAAATATATGTATAAATGTGTAAAAATTAAAATATATGTAGTATTAGCAATAGATACTATTTATACATACATATAACTTGAACCAAGTTTATCAGTTTATAGTTTATCATTTTTGGTTCAAGTTATATGTATGTATAAATAGTATCTATTGCTAATACATATATTTTAATTTTTACATATTTATACATATATTTTATATGATTGTGTTTGTCTTTTTAACTTATTTTCATTTTTACTGTTGTTAGATTAGATAATTGATTGGTTAATGACATGGGTGGGGTTGATGTTTAGCCTTATTTAAGTGAACTTCATGGTTAACTTTTTTATTCTGAAGAAGTCCACATAGGACGAAACCTAGGTTAATCGACTCTGTTGAGCTGTTGAGCTGCTGTTTGTTTTTTATGTTTGTGGTGTTCGCAACAAATTCCATTTTGGGTCCGACCTCGTTCTTCATTCCTTATTGTTAAAGTTCTTCCAGTTGTCAGACAGGATGGGCTGTACAGTCTTGCCACTACCTGGAGAAGCACAGCTGGTCAGTCACAGCCAGGGAGATCCTCAGA
Source organism: Protopterus annectens (assembly GCF_019279795.1). Lineage (NCBI taxonomy): Eukaryota > Metazoa > Chordata > Ceratodontiformes > Protopteridae > Protopterus > Protopterus annectens. Next base: position 1,168,434,084 of record NC_056725.1, on the reverse strand, counting down.
GCTTTGGGTTAAATGGCCTCTTGCATCCCCATTTTCCCCATGGCCAGACTCCATATGAGGAAGCTACAGTGGTACCTCAGAAATGTGTGGTGCCAACATTCTCAATCCCTCAACTATTAGGGGAAAGTTTCTCCGTTGTCTCAGGAAAGAGTTTGCCTGGTAGGCCTGAGACTGCTCCCTCAACCTGGGCCTTCCCTTCAGGTTTATTCTTCAGGACCAAATTCTGACCACAAATGGCTTGGAAATAGCCCAAGGTGCTCACTACAGCTACTTGCAGACTCTGGGCAGATGGGAATCTCAGTTCAAGAGTAAACATGTCAACCTAAGAGAGCTGATAGTAGTCCAAAAAGCTCTGATTGCCTTCAAAGACCAATGGAAGCTAGGAAAAACCTCTAGTAAAGTCAGACAACAGCATGGTTATATGGTACATAAACAAGCAGGTGGGAACTAACCCTTACCCTTGGATGTTCATCCTGTGTCACTGTTGCAGTCATTACAATTGGGTTATCCTGCTGGCAGGCTACCCACAGTCGGCCCGAGTTCCAAAGTCTAGGTCCGGCGTCGGTTGCTGTTGCCTCCTCCCTGTGTGCCAGGGGTATAAAAGATGCAGCCGATGCCATTTTCTTCAGTCTTTCTTGCCACGCGGTGCCCGAAGCAAAAGCAGTTTGCAAGTGCCGGTCAGCCGACTCCTGAGTTTTTCAAATTCAAATTTCAGATCCGAAGTCTTCATTAAAGCTAAGTACCCCATTGGGGAAACTTTTTTCTTGCTCCAGACCGATGTCAGAAAAAGTTAATAACTGTATTTCTTGTGGGAAGCAAATACCTCATAAGGATTTTCATTCTTACTGTATTCCTTGCCTAGGCCCTGACCATAACGTTGCTAGTTGTTGATTTTGTGCTAGATTTAACCAACGCAGTATTAAGCGTCGGTACGATTTTGCATTCCATTACTTTGGCAGAAGATTTAATTATATAATGCTGTCGAATCAGCTGACTACCTGAGTTTTCAAAAAACGAAAAGAAAAAGAAAAGGACAGACATCCGAGATCCAAAACCGACGACGAGGCTTCTTCTAGGCCTGTCGCCGGTTCTCAGTGAGGCGCTTTCGCAGCCCATGATGCCCGCTACCTCAGAGCTACAGGCCGCTTCTGACTCCCACGTGGAGCTGAATAGGCCTCTGGAAACTCAAGGTATTGGACACTCGGAAACTATTCCCTCAGATGGGTCCGGAGTCGCTGAGCAGGCATCGGCTTCTGAGGGTGTTTTCAAGCCTGCACAGTTATATGTCAAGCCTACTTCAGCTATAAAGGCAAAGACTAAAGCAGCTCTAAAGACAAAGAAACAAGTACAGCATTCACCTGGACAGGCCTCCATGCCTAAAAAACAGATGCTTAAAATGGCCGAAGACCTTGTTACTTTGATCAGGGGTTCCCAACCCCCTCCTGATAAGAGGCCTAGGCAAGAGTTAGTATATGAATCTTCAGACCAGGTTTCCATTTCCTCTTGATTCCTCCTCTGAACAGGATTATTCTATTCCTCCCTATGAGGAGTCTGATGCTGAATAATCTATCCCTTCAGCCTTTCCTACTGAGGATTATTCTTTTGGGGAGACACTGCATACTATGAGGGAGCATTTCCACTGGGAGAGCCAAGATTACTCAGAATCCAAGAAAAGGCTCAGAGACTTCCTTTTATTGCCCCAGCACAGGCCCCTTGCTATCCCGCCTGTTTTAGACATTGTAGATGATGTATTTTCAGAGTCCAGTCTTTCTCCAGACTCTTTACCACCAGCCCCTGTTAAGCCAGACAGATACTATAGGGTTCCTGATTCACACAAATTTCTCTATAAGAACCCTGCAGTTGACCCAGAAACCATCTTTCAGGGTCCCAAAGGGGTCAAGGCTTCTACTGCAAAAAACACTATCCCCTCTGATAGGGATTCTAGGGCCCTAGACAGATGGGGAAAAAGATTTATACATCTGCTACCTTGGCTGTAAGAGCATTAAATTGCCAATTTCATATGCTTAAGTATCAGCAATATCTTATGTCTTTGCTTAAACATAAAATGTCAGCAAATATGTGCAGACAATAAAGAAATGCAGGATTTGTTGCATGCAGCTGAACAAGTTGGTAAGCATACTTTGCAATGTGGTTTTGATTCTCTTGAGGCCTCCTGCATGGCTGCTGTTACAGGTTCTGTCATTAGGAGGCATGCTTGGTTAAAAGAACAAAATCTGCCTGATCATGTTAAAGCAAAACTATTAGACGCTCCTTTACAGCATGATACTTTGTTTGGTGTTAAAGCAGAAGAGGTGTTGAAGAAAATGAAGGACAAAGCTAAATCTATGCAAACAGTCAAAGATTTCTTGCAGGTACAGCCTCCCAGATTTAGCAGGAACTGGCCTGCAAAGAATTGGTCCTTTCCAATGTCAGATAGATCACAAAGGGGCATATACAGACGCCCCAGAGGCAGATTACAGCCCCAAGGCTCATACAGGCCTAAACAATGGGGTGCTTCTACCTCCAAGAGCAGAGAGGAAAAATCACAGCCATACAGGAAACAGTCTCAATGACTTTCCACTTCCAGCACCAAGCACTTATCTTTTGGCAGCCCCTTTGGGGGGAAAACTAGCACTTTTTTCACAAAATTGGCTTATGATCACCCAGGACAAATGGATTCTAAATATAGTTTCACAAGGCTACAGGTTCCACTTTCACACCCTGACAAGGCTAAACGGTATGCCAGACCTGCCACGCAATCAATGGGCAGAGGCACAAAAACAAGTTTCATCCCTCATGGACATGAGGGCCATTCAACAAGTACCAGAGCAAGAGCAGGGACAAGGATTCTATTCGAGACTGTTCTTGGTACCCAGAAAGGACAAAGCCTGGAGACCAATACTGGACCTATCCCTCCTAAACACATATCTGGATATTCCAAAATTCAAAATGTTGACTCTACAGCAGCTTCTGCCCATGTTGGGCAAGAAGGCTTGGCTTGTGACTTTAGATCTAAAAGTGACATACCTGCATGTTCCAGTCAGACAAACATGCAGAAGATACCTCAGATTCAAAGCTGGCTCAATGCACTACCAATTCTCTGCACTGCCCTTTGGCTTATCTATTGCGCCCAGGGTCTTCACAAAGAGCCTGGCACCAGTAATTGCATTTTGCAGACAAAGAGGAATACAAATATATCCTTACTTGGACGACTGCCTTATTCAAGAGGAGAACAAGGACATTCTACTACAGCATCTGGCGTTTGTAAAATGATTACTAACAAGTCTAGGGTACACAGTAAACGAGAAGAAATCAAAACTCGTACCCCCTCAAGAGATAATATTTCTTGGTGCAAGCTTAAATCCAAGTGCCCAGATGGCTTATTTCACACCAGACAACTGACAACTGGGTCTTTGTTGCCAGCATTTTGAAATAAGTAATCTGCAAGAAAAATTCTGCTGGCCTTGGGTTATATGGCTTCCTGCATTCTGCTAATTCCATATGCAAGACTGCATATGAGGAAACTTCAATGGTATCTAAAAAGTATTTGGACTCAACATTACAACAGCCTGGAAACAATAATTACCCTCATTCCCTGCCTGCAACAGGAGTTTTGATGGTGGGCAACAGCCTGTCACCACAACACGGGACAGCTATTCACCTTACCCACAGCCAGGCAGACATTGACAACAGATGCATCAGATTACGCCTGGGGGGGCCCATATGGCAGGAAGATGTATTCAGGGCACATGGTCCGCAAGTCAAATGCATCTACATATCAATCAAAAAGAGATGCTAGCTGTTCAGAATGCCCTGACAGCCTTCAAGGATCTACTTCATCCAGGACAACTGCTAATAAAGACGGACAATACTACAGTCATGTGGTACATAAACAAGCAGGGAGGCACACATTCCTACCCCCTCTGCAGGCTAGCCATGAACTTGTGGGACACAGCATTGACTTACCAAGTACATCTGCAAGTACAATTCCTGCCAGGAAGGACAAATACTCTGGCAGACAAACTAAGCAGAAACCTAATGGATCCCCACGAGTGGAAATTGGATCCACAAGTCTTCAGAATGATAAACAAGGACCTGGGGATGCCCGGACATAGACCTATTTGCTTCCCCTCACAACTACCAACTACAGAGATTCTGCACAAGGACTTATCACAAGCAAGCATGGAAAGTGGATGCTCTTTATTTCAGCTGGAAAAATCTAACAGTATATGCCTTTCCTCCTTTGCCTCTCCTCCCCAAGGTACTCCTCAAGGTCAGACAAGAGAAACCAAAAATGATATTGATTACCCCAGACTGGCCCCGCCAGCACTGGTATCCAATCCTAAAGAGCTTGCCTCAATGCCCAGCTTGGACATTACCTCAAATTCCTCACTTATTGACCCAACAAGACAGTCAGATACTACACAGCCAACTCAAGACCTTAAACCTGGCAGCATGGCAAATAATGTAGCCTCTCAAGACACACCTCTCTCTAAAACAGTGATGGATGTTATTTTGGAGGCCAGGAGGCCTAGCACCAGAAAATCTTATGCAGAAAAATGGAAGAGATTCTGTGCTTGGAACCAGGCACAAGGTATTGACACGATTGTTCCAAATATTCCTCAGATTTTGCAATACTTAACTGAGATGCTGGATAAAGGCCTTTCCTTTTCATCAATTAAAATTCATGCCTCGGTCATTTAAGCTCATTACAATACAGGACCACCTATTTTTTCTCATCTGTTACTAAGGCAGTACCTCAGAGGGGCCAAAAACATAAGACCTCCAAGGAGAGCACCAATACCTGCATGGGACCTCAACTATGTCTTGGAAAAAACTCACACTGCCTCCGTTTGAGCCGGCTTCTACAGCTGATGTAAAATTATTTTCCTGGAAAACAGCTCTGCTCCTAGCAATAACCTCTGCTAGACGAGTCTCAGAGTTACAGGCACTCATGGCCGTGGAACCTTTTATCATTTTCCATCCTGACAGGGTTTCTCTGAGGACAAACCCTACATTTATTCCTAAGGTAGTGTCCAGTGTGGCCCTTAACCAAACAATTCATTTGCCTACCTTTTATCCAAACCCACAGAATAAGGGTGAGAGAATTCTGCATTCTTTGGACATTCACAGACAGCTACGCTTTTACTTGGACAGAACCAAAGCTAGTGGCATATGCTGCAGCATCACAAGGCAAGCCTATCTCAAAACAGACTATTTCAAAGTGGATAGGCCACTGCATTCATTTCTGCTATTCACATCATGGCAAATCTGTGCCTAAGGGCATTAGGCCACATTCAACCAGAGCAGCAGCCACTTCAGCAGCCTTCCTCAGAGGAGTACCTACCAAAGACATCTTAGAGGCTGCAACTTGGAGTTCAGTGCATACTTTTACAAAGCACTATCACGTACCTCTCTACTCTAAATCCAGGGCAGGCTTTGCCACTGCAGTTCTACAGGGCCTGATAGCCTCACCTAATCCTATTTAGCACCAGCCTCCCAACTTTAGCTTTGGGATTCAACCCAGTTGTAATGACTGCAACAGTGAAACACGATGACATAGTACAGTTGTGTACCTACCATAAATGTAGATGTTCGAGTGTATTCACTGTTGCAGTCCAGGTTACCCTCCCACCATCCCCCTTTTTTTCTTTGATGGGACTTATCTGTACTTTTCTTCTATACAACCTATGTGGTATATTTGTTTGTAGATGAAGGAAAAGTTGTTTTTTGTGCCTGCATGCTTATTGGCATAATTTAGCCTACCATTTTAGGGGCACCTGACATCTGGGGCAAGAAAAACTGAAGAAAATGACGTCGGCTGCATCTTTTATACCCCTGGCTCACTGATGTCATGGAGGAGGCGACAGCAACTGACACCAGACCTAGACTTTGGAACTTGGGCCGACTGCGGGTAGCCTGCCAGCAGGATAACCCAATTGTAATGACTGCAACAGTGAATACACTCGAACATCTACATTTATGGTAGGTACACAACTGTACTTTACCTAGCCATGGATCTTTGGGAAACTGCACACTCCCTAGTTCTGCATCTCGTGGCTTAGTACCTACCAGCAGAAACAAATCAACTGGCGGATCACCTAGACAGGATCCTGTCATATCCTCACGAATGGTAATTGCATCAGGAAGTTTTTCTAAGCTCACCCAGAGAAAAGGGTGTGCCAGAGACAGACCTTTTTGCCACCAAAGAAAATTCTCACTTGAAAAATTTTTGCTCAAGCACCAAAACAATGTCAGCCTGGAAGAGATAGAGGCTTTCTCCTTCCCTTGAACAGGCATATTCCTCTGTTCCTTCTCCTCAATACCATTGCTCCACAGGGTACTGGTGAAGATAAGGGAGGAAGGGCCAAGAGACATTCTAATAGCCCCATATTGGCAAAGGCAGCACTGGTGTCCTCTTATACTCAGTCTAAGCACAAAGAAACCATGGTTGCCCCAGCAAGTGGACCTATTAACACAGAACAAGGGCACCGTCATGCACCCCAACCTGAATGTACTGTCAAATTGACAGCTTGGATAATATCTTGACCCCGCTGTAAGGGGGCATCCCTTGACAAACAGGTCCTGGACATTCTAAAAGAAGGAAGGAGACCTAGCACAAAAAAATCTTACTCTACCAAATAGAAGAGATTTACTATTCAGTGCAGATAAAAGGGATAGAGCCCACTTCAAGCTCAAATGCCTCTGATCCTTTCATACTTATCAGGACTTTTTGACAAGGAACTTTTATTCCTGTGTTAAAATTCATGCTTCAGCAGTTTCACCTTATCAACCTACTCAACCCCCTGTCTTCTCCCATTACCTCATGAAACAGTTCCTGAGAGGGTTTATTCACATTAGACCCCTGAGAAAAAAACTTGTTCTCCCTTGGGATCTCAATTTCATTCTGGAGAAGCTCACCCTCCCACCTTTCAAGGCAGTTGCCTCCACAGACATCAAATTTGTGATCTCAAAGGCAGCCTTTCTGCTAGCCATTACTTCAGCTAGAAGGGTTTCAGAGCTTCAGACCCTTGTGTGTGGAACCTTTCATCACTTTTCACCATGACAGTCTCTCAGGACCAGTCCTTCCATTATGCCTAAAGTGGCTAGAGAAATCTCTGTAAACTAGATCTTTCACTTGCCTACCTTCTTTGCTAATTCGCAAAATAAGATGGAAAGAATCCTCCATGCATGGGATGTGCATAGGCAACAGTGTTACTACTTAGACAGAACAAAAATGTTACAAAGTCTGATCAGCTTTTTGTGGGCTTTGCCTATACATCCAACGGGAGACTAGTTAATAAACAATCACCAAATGGACAACCCACTGTATCTTGTTTTGCTACAACTATCATGGAAAGAAGCCTCCAGACTGTGTAAGGTCTCACTCCACTAGGGCTATGACTACATCTACAGCCTTTTTTAAAGGGGTGGCCAATAAGGACATTTTGGAAACTGCAACTTGGTCCTCTGTGCATACCTTCACCAAATATTATCGCCTTCCAACCTTCTCCAAATCGAGAGTGGGGTTTGCCACTGGCATCTTGCAGGGCATCTTTTTCTCTCCATAAACTTTCCATCCCATCAGTGAAACACAAATAACATAGTACAGTTGCGTACACTTACTATAATTGTAGATGTTTGAGTGTATTCACTGTTACAGTATTCTTTTTCTCCCTCCTTCCCCTCTTGCCGATGAGATTGGGATGGGTGTACTCCTGTCTAGTTCCAGCTTGTTCCCTCCTCCGTACATACACTGAAGTTTCTGAGCTTAGGCCGTTGACCTTTGGGATCTGTTAGAATGCTCTGGTCCATTGAGGCCAAGAAAGTACTGAAGTTGAGGCTAAGAAATTACTGAAGTTATGGCACTGTCTGACTCCGTTTATACCCAGACATCTTGACATTGGTCAGGGTGACCACCAACTTCAGGAGGAAGAGAAATTTCTCTGGTAGTTGGACTGGCCAAGGGCTTACATGGCAGACTATCCCATCAGTTAGGACTGCAACGGTGAATACATTCGAACATCTACAGTTATCATTTCTGTTAGTAGGGACAGAGCAAATACAACTTTGGACTATGGAATTCAAAGTCTGAGAAAGAGATTTGTTATAATTCCCCACTAGGGCTCCTACTGAGTCAGCACCACTCTCTGATAGGAACTGAAGGATTGCATTAGAAAATAGGTCACCAGTAAATATGATTGATTTTGAGAATTATCCTAAGTTCAAGATGAGACTGTGGCTAAGCTGAGCCAACTTAAAGCGGAAATGATCTGACCATGAAATTGGTTCTGCCATCAGATTTATGTCTGACAGATACATTAGAAAGAACAAATAGATTGTGTCAATTTAATGCATTGCAGTGATATTAATGTGAGCAAACCCAAAACCTTTCATGTTGCAATTAAGTTGGTTATCTGAGGCATTAAAGTCACCCAGCACAGCAGTGTATAGGTGATGCAAGACTGAGTCAATGTGAAAATCAGTGAACTCCTGAAGTAATGTCCTCACACTACCAAGTAGATGGTGTACAAGGAAAAACCTAGTTGTTTGCTCCTGCAACAATAACATGTTTATGGTTTTGATCTCCCGGGTGTCCACCCTGGTTGCCCTTATTACAGCAGACAGCAACCCTACCCATGATTCAGCCCCTCCTAGGGTAATATATAATTGAGACACTGGGTGGATGACTGTAGCTAGGCGAGGACCGAAATTTCCGTCCGGCTAAGTCTCGGTTATGAAGGTAAAGTCAACATCATGCAGCAAGTCAGAAATAATGCTAGTCTTATTGCATATTGACCTTGCATTAGAATACAGTCCCCTAAGTGGGATCAAAAGAGAGTCCTTGCAACTTGCTCATAATGGTTCACTGGGACCTTAGCTTTTGTACTGAGAAAACACCTATGACAGTTGCCCTCAAGGAAGTAGCGTCAAGCCTTCTGTCCCAATATTGGTATATGCTCAGAGAGGTCATCTAAAGGTTATGATGTCTGCCTCAGTGCTTAACCAGTTGGCAGATATGCCTGCAAAAACAGAAAACAGAAGCAGGCAGTCTAGGTGATATGACAGTAGCTCAGGGCCAATAACAGTGATCTGCTATAATGAAGGGCCATATTAATTTACTCACAGAATATCCAAAAAATATGAAATCATCCTTAAAAGCAAGTAAAACAATAACAGAATAGCAATGTGGTTGATACCTAAAAACCCATATAAACAGCAGCCAAAGAATGTAAATAAGAAATTAACTAACAAAAGCTTTTGTAAAAATCACATGGTCGTCACTAAGTTCATTGAAAAAATAAATGCTGTCCAAGTAAATTAGAAAATTAAGTGAGATTACAAGTGCAACAGTTGTGAAAAAAAAACTTTAAATGAATAAATTAACAATAAAATAAGCATTAACATAGCTACAATGTAATTGAGAAAGGCAAATACCAGACTTGAAATAAAATGGTCTTACAGCAAAATAAATAAAATTGATGTCCCATTCTTTAAGCTAATCAATTCTAATTAAGGAGAGAAAAAAATGTAACAAATTCCCATTGCTTTGTGAACCCCAGAATTATGGAAGACTCTCCATGATGGAGACAAACCTTAGGTAAACAAAATCTATGTGAATCCTCTAGATCTGTCAACAGTCTGTCGTCTTCTTCTTCTTTCGGCTTTTCCCGGTTAGGGGTCGCCACAGCAGATCTGTTTCTATTTCTTCCTGTCCACTGCATCTTGCTCTGTCACACCAACCACCTGCATGTCCTCACTAACCACATCCATAAACCTTATCTTAGGCCTTCCTCTTTTCCTCTTTTCCTCTTACCTGGCAGCTTCATCCTTAGCATCCTTTTCCCAATATACCCAACATCCCTCCTCAGCACATGTCCAAATCAACGCAATCTTGCCTCTCTGGCTTTGTCTCCAAACTGTCCAACCTGGGCTGACCCTCTAATATACATATTCCTAATCCTGTCTAGCCTCATCACACCCAGTGCAAATCTTAACATCTTTAACTCTGCCACATCCAGCTCTGACTCCTGCCTTTTTGTCAGTGCCACTGTCTCCAACCCATATAACATAGCTGGTCTCACTACCCTTTTGTAGACCTTCCCTTTCACTCTTACTTTTAATTGTCTGTCACAAATCACTCCTGAGACTCTTCTCCACCCACTCCACCCTGCCTGTACTCTCTTCTTCACTCGCCATTACTCTGAACTGTTGATCCTAAATATTTAAACTCATCCACCTTCTCCACCTCTACCCCCTGTATCCTCACCATTCCTCTATCCTCACTTGCATTCACACACATATATTCCATCTTAGTCTGGCTGGCCTTCATTCCTCTCCTCTCCTCTCTAGAGCATATCTCCACCTCTTCAGGGTCTCCTCAACCTGTTCCCTACTCTCACTACATATCACAATGTCATCTGCAAACATCATAGTCCACTGGGACTCCTGTCTGATCTCGTCTGTCAATCTGTGTATCACCAGTGCAAATAAGAAAGGGCACAGAGCTGATCCTTGATGTAATCCCTCCTCCACCTTAAATGCATCTGTCACTCCCACTGCAGATCTCACCGCTGTCACACTACCCTTGTACATATCCTGTACCACTCTTAAATACTTCTCTGTCACTCTCTCATACAATACAACAACTCCTCTCTAGGCACCCTGTCATATGCTTTCTCTAAGTCCACAAAGACACATTGCAACTCCTTCTGACCTTCTCTGTACTTCTCCATCAACACTGTCGGAGCAAACATCCCATCTGTAGTGCTCTTTCCTCCATTAAACCATACTGGTAATCACTAATCATCACCTCCCTTCTTAACCTAGCTTCCATTACTCTTTCCCATAATTTCATGCTGTGACTGATCAGTTTTATCCCTCTGTAGTTACTGCAGCTCTGCACATCACCCTTATTCTTAAAAATCGGTACCAAAACACTTTTTCTCCACTCCTCAGGCATCCTCTCACTTTCCAAGATTTCATTAAACAATCTGGTTAAAAATTCCACTGCCATTTCTCCTGAACACCTCCAAGCTTCCGCAGGTATGTCATCTGGACCAACAGCCTTTCCATTCTTCATAGCTATCCTTACTTCTGCCTTGCTAATCCATTGCACTTCCTGATTCACTATCCCTACATCATCCAGCCTTCTCTCTCTCTCTCTCTCTCATTCTCTTCATTCATCAGCCCCTCAGAGTACTCCTTCCATCTGTTCAACACATTCTCCTCGCTAGTGAGTATGTTTCCCTCATTATCCTTTATCACCCTTACCTGCTACACATCTTTCCTAGCTCGGTCCCGCTGTCTAGCCAATCGGTACAGGTCCTTTTCTCCCTCCTTAGTGAACAGTCTGTCTGGACTTGGTGAAAACAAATGCGGTAGCAAAACTGACTAGGAACCTTCAGAAAGATGACACCAAGCAGCAATACTTGCACTAGTACAGCAGATAATTAAATAACCCAAATTCCTTTAGGGCCAGAACAACCCAAGCAGATGAGGTTGCAGGCAGGTGAGTTCACAAAGCCAGCAGATAGTAAGCCAGTGCAAGGTACCGATTTTCACCTTTTCCCAGTCCAGGGACATCAGAAATCCAAGTTTTTTCCTTTACCCGGTTCCCCCCCAGAGCATTGTAGTCCTAGAAACAACTCACAGGTGGAAGGACCTGAGCCCAAAGCCCCTGGCACATACTCTAACACAGCAATACACTCCAAACATATCCTGAATTCAAACTAGGTTCTCCAGACCATTCACCAATTTTTGCTAGCCTTTGTGGAACTCTGTCAAGCTAAGCAGCATGAAGTAGTATGTACCATCACTGTTGCATAGCTACAATTCAGGATCGCCTCTATCCTCTGAACAACCTCTGACCCAAAGACGTATGTTGATGAACCTCTAGGCTTCAGTGTTTCAGTGCTGCCAACCATTAAACAAGACAAATTGATGCACAATTAGACAATTCTTCTTACTTCTGCTCACGGCTAAAATTCAAATCTAAAATAGCCAGCAACTAGTGGTCATCAGTTGATATGCAGCGGCTGACAGTTGGACCAAGAGCAGATTACATTGATATAGAAAGAAACATCAAAACACTTGCAGACTGATGTGGCTAGGTAGCCAAAGTCATCACTATCTTACACATTCTTTGACCCTGGGCTAGGGAGAATTGCTCTTTTTCATGCTGGGGGAAAAGGGTGAGTGAAGTTCTGCCACATAGCTAGGAAAGTGAGCCTGTAACCCTGGATAGTGAGCCGCCTTAGGAAAAGAAAGCAAAAAAAAAAAAAAAACTCTGCTTCTCATCTTTATATTTCAATGGACATGAAAGATTTGCTGGGTTTTGCAAGGGAATTAATTTCTGCTTTTTATTCATGTACCTACTCTTCAGAAAAGATCTTCAGTCAGAAGAGCAGGGATTGGAGGGAGAATGTTATTTTAGGATTTTCTTTGCAACCTGATGATTCTAATTCTGATGGAAGTGTTGCTTCACATTTCTATCCAAGATCATTCTTTTTGTGAAACTTTATTTAAAATGAAAGATGTTTTTCAGTAGTGTCAGAATTAAATTGCCCAGCAAATGTATTATGTTTTGTTATAGTTGGATATTCGTCATTCTGCAGCTGTTCCATTTGTTCTGTCTGCTTTAGAGAATGTTTTCCTGACGGCTTGTAGTTTACCTGACAGTCAGCCTTCTGCCCCTAGGAAGTCTTATAGGTTGTAGAGCGTACCTTGTACTCAGACATACTTGTTTTCTAACCCTAAAGCAGATGACCCTACTTTGATTTGCCTATCCAGATCATATTCTGCCAAGCAAATTACTAATGCAAGTCCCATTCCCTCTGACAAGGGTGGGAAATCTTGACAAATTTATGAAGAAAGTTTATTCTTCTGCCACTTTTAACATTCAGAATTTTAAACTGTCAGGGTCACATTAAAGGTTTTGCTTCTTTCTGTCTTTTGAGAACATGAAAAGTTAGTTGTTAACCTTCTTGTGTTCTAAGGAGAAAAATTCCTTGAATGCCTCTTTGTATCTGCTTCTCATGTAATGAAACATGCCTTAAAAGTGATCGTATGACACTGCTGATACTATCTCCAGGGCTGCTGCTTCTGGGTCAGTCATGAGAAGATTTACTTGGTTATGTTTGCAAAATCTTCTTGAAGATGTTAAGACTAAAATTTTAACTTACTCTTTGGACAAGGAAGTTCTATTTGGCCCTTCTGCAGCTGAGCTGCTTAAGAGATTTGATGGGAAGAGAAAGTTGTTACAAGAAGTGACTCAGTTTCCAATCTTCCTTTTTTAAGGCAAATAAAAATTTTCCTTCCAGTTGAGCCCTATTTTTCAAAATGCCATTCAAGTAGCAATGTGCCAACAAATATGATTTTAAAAATCAATGGCAGAGAGGCTTCAAAAAAAAAAAAAGCCTATCAAACTAAAGGACAGTTCAAAAATGTTATATTGACTATTTGCCTCTTGAGGCTGTGCCACCTCCTACCTTGACAATCTCCATTTCTCCAAGTCTGCATCTTCCTTTGTGGTACTAGACTGTTTCAGACAGATTCACCTGGGGTACATTTGGCAGTGGGAGTTCCTGCCTTCCTCCTTGCCAGTAAACCAATTACCCCTTTTTCTACAGTTCTGGAACAAATGTTATCTCAGGGAATCAAAGAACCAGTGCATGGCTTGCCAGATGGACAAACAATTTTTATTTAAGGATTTTTTTTCTGGTGCCAAAAAAAGAAAAGAAGGGACTTGGAAGCCTGTGCTTGCACTTCTCTTTTCTCGATCTTTTTGCAGGGACCAAAAAATTCAAAATGTTAATTCTTTGGACTCTGTTACCTCTTGTCACTTTATTAACTTTAAAGGTAAAGGTACACTTAAAGGATGTCTACCATCACATTTGTATTGGCAAACATTTTAGAGGTTTGTTAAGATTTTCTATATCTAGATTACATTGTCACTTAGTTTTAACCTTTAGATTATGTACTGCTTCAAGGGTACTTTCAAGGTGAAGGTCTGCAGTGATTGCATATTGCAGACTTCAAGGCATTCACATTTTTCCATATTTATTTGATTGTTTTGTATTTGCAGACACTCTTTCCAATTGTCAGGAGTTCTTTGCAAGTGTTCAGAATGTTCTAGTTAGTCTGGGTTTTCAAGTGAACTTGCAGAAATCTTCTTTCTCATCCCTTCGCACGGAGTAGGTTTCCTGGGATATCTGTTAGATTATGCCCTGTGAAGAACTTTTCTTTTTCTCCAGACAAACTAAGGAGTTCCAACATTTTTCCCCAAGTATTTTTCACTCAGATCGGGTATCTGCTAGGAGGTTTCTCAAGATTCTGGGGTACATGGCATTGTTGATTGATATGATTCCATTGGCCAGACTTCACATGAGAAGAATTCAGTAGCACTTCAAGTCAGTCTGGGAGTTGTAAGGAGGGAGGATGTCCTTCAAGGATGCATCTGCAGTCATAACATATGGGTTGTCCTGCTTCAGGCAGCCCTTCGGTCGGCCGGATTCCAAAGTCTGGGTCTGGCCTCGGCTGATGTCGCACTTTCCCCGACGTCAGAGCGTCCGGGGTATAAAAGCATCAGCCGACGCCATTTTCCTCAGTCTTTCTTGCCGCGCGGTGCCCGAAGCAGAAGCTGTTCGCAAGTGCCGGACGGTCAGATCCAGAGATTTCAGCTACCAAAGACTTCGAAAAAAGCTAAGTACCCCGTTGGGGACTCTTTCTTGCCTCAGCCGATGTCGGACAAAGTAAATAATTGTTTAACTTGTGGGAAACAAATACCTCATAAGGATTTCCATTCTTACTGCCTTCCTTGCTTAGGCCCAGACCACGACGTATCAGCTTGTCTAGCCTGTGCCTCCTTCAACCGACGGACTCTTAGACGTCAGTCGGAGTTTGCAGAAGAATTTTTTGGAGCCGCTTTTGCTTATAAAATGCCGTCGGAGACTCCGACTTCGCATATGGTCAAAAAACGCAAGGAAAAGGACTGACACTCGCAGCCCGCGGTTTCGGCTAAAACCACAGCTAGGCCTACCGCGAGTGTCTCGGTGTCGGACGAAACTGAATCCACGCCGATTCCTACTACCGAAACCATACTTCCGACCACCGAGGCCAGGGAGGCCCAGGCTGAGTCGGCTTCAGAACTCCCTACCGAAGCTAGTGTTCAGGAATTGTCCGACACCATACCTTTGGACATTTCTACCCCTGCACGTGGGGCAGCTAGGCCCCCAGCTTCTATGTCTATTAAGGCCTTCTCCAGGGCTAAAGCTGCCAAACTTTCAAAAGCTTTGCCTGCCAAATCTTCATCTCAGAGGCCTTCCTCTAGCTCACAGATCCTCAGCCTTGCTGAGGACCTTATCTCCTTAATTAGGGGTTCACAACCTCACCCAGACAGGGCCTCTCAACCTCCTCCAGACAAAAGGCCCAGGACTGACCCCACTGAACCTTACTCCTCAGATTCCTCCACGGATGGATCTGATTTATCAGACCACTAGGAAGGGGCCTACTCACCTTATGAGGATTCAGATGCAGAGGAATCTATCCCTTCGGCCTCCCCTCCTGAAGAATTTTCCTTTGGGGAGACTTTACACTCCATGAGAGAGCACTTTCAATGGCAAGGTCAGGATTTCTCTGATTCTAGAAAAAGATTAAGGACCTTTTTGCATTTGCCTCAGCATAGGCCCTTAGCTATACCTCCTATGCTAAATGTTATTGATGATGTGTACAATGATGTCAGTACAGCCCCTGATTCTCTTCCTCCGGCCCCTGCCAAACCTGACAGATATTACAGGGTCCCGGATTCTCATTTCCATCTGTATAAAGCTCATGCTGCAGACCCAGAAACTATTTCTCAGGGCCCTAAAGGGGTTGCAGCCACTAGCCAAAAATCCCCTACCCTCTGAAAGAGAGTCTAGAGCTTTAGAGAGATGGGGAAAAAAGGTTTATACATCTGCTACTCTTTCTGCCAGGGCATTAAACTGTCAATTCCATATGATACAGTACCAAGAATTTTTGTTAGATCAACTGAATAAGAATCTTTCTTCTCCTGAACCCTTAGACCGTAAGTCCCTTCAGGATTTGGTACATAACTCACAACAGGTTAGTAATCATTTTTTAAAATGTGGCTATGATGCACTGGAGGCTTCATTTAGATCAGCTATGACTGGGGCAGTTATTCGTAGGCATGCCTGGCTGAAGGAGCAATCTTTGCCAGACCATGTCAAAGCTAAACTCCTCGATGCTCCAATGGAGAAACAAAATTTATTTGGCTCCCCTGCACAGGAGATTCTAAAAAAGGTTGAAGAAAAAGCAAAATCTGTGCAAACAGTTAAAGATTTCCTGCAAGTTCAACCACTGAGGTTCAGCAGAAACTAGCCTATAAAGAATTGGTCCTTTCCAGACTCGTCCAGAGCACAGAGAGGCAGGAACAGGCACCCTAGAGGCAGAGGTCAATCGAAGGGCCCCTACAGAGGCCGTCAGTGGCAGCCTGCCAACCAGAGGAGTAGTGCAACAGCTACAACTACAACCACTACTACAGGACAGACCCAATGACTTGACTCTGATTCCGCCTACCAGGGATCAACTGGAAGCACCCCTGGGCGGAAAGCTGGCTTTATTCTCAAAAAACTGGCATTGCATTACAAAGGATACATGGACATTGCAAATAATAGACAAAGGATACAGGTTTCACTTCCACACTTTGCCAAAGAGAAGCGGAATGCCAAACCTTCCACCAAATCAGAAGGCAGAGGCTTTCAGACAAATCAGCAATTTACTTCAGATGAAAGCTATAGAAAGGGTACCATGCACAGAACAAGGCCAAGGATTTTACTCCAGACTACTCCTTGTACCAAGAAAAGAAAACCAATGGAGGCCTATTCTCGACCTGTCCGCTCTGAACACTTATCTCATTGTGCCAAAATTCAAAATGCTGACCCTACAGCAGCTTCTTCCCATGTTGGGCAAGGAGTCTTGGCTGGTGACTCTAGATCTCAAGGAGGCATACCTGCACATCCCTATCCGACCAGATTGCAGAAGACACCTCAGATTTCTTGCAGGATCAGAGCATTATCAATTCTCAGCATTGCCCTTTGGCTTATCTACTGCGCCCAGAGTATTCATGAAATGCCTGGCATCAGTAATTGCACATTGCAGACTTCAGGGAATTCAAATTTATCCATACCTGGATGACTGCCTAATACAAGCGGACAACAAGAACAAATTGTTAAAGGACTTGGCCTATACCATACACCTGCTACAGACCTTGGGATACACAGTCAACATCCAAAAGTCAAGACTAGTACCATCCCAAAGGATAACCTTTTTGGGTGCGGATCTGGACACAATCACCCAGATGGCTTTTCTCACAGAAGAAAACAAAACAACTTCCAGATTATTTCATGATTCTGACAAGACAAACTCAGCTTACTGCAAGGAAAGTCCTGCAGGCCCTGGGTTACATGGCATCATGCATAATTTTAATTCCACATGCCAGGCTGCATATGAGAAAATTACAATGGTACCTAAGGAGTGTATGGTCTCAACACAGTCACAGTCTAGAAACCATGATACCAATCATTCCATGCCTTCAAAAGTAATTCCTGTGGTGGGCTCAGGCCTGCCAGTCCAACAGAGGGTTGCCTTTCAACAAACCAAAAACAAGGCAGACCATCACCACGGACGCCTCAGACCGAGGATGGGGAGCACACATGGAGGACAAACGTATCCAAGGCCTGTGGCCTCAAGGGCAGCTAAGCATGCACATAAACCAAAAGGAAATGCTGGCAGTGAGGCATGCAATCGAGGCATTCAGTCCCTTCCTCCAACAAGGACATCTGTTAAAAAGGACAGACAACACCACGGTCATGTGGTACATAAACAAACAGGGAGGCACACATTCCTACCCTCTATGCCAGATGGCTATGAATTTGTGGAATCTATGCCTGAATCTCAATATCCAGCTGCAGACCACATTCGTACCAGGAAAAGAAAATGCACTAGCAGACAGCCTAAGCAGAACTACCATGGATGCACACGAATGGATGCTGCATCCAGACATCTTCAAACTCATAACAAAGACATGGGGAATGCCGGAGATAGATCTGTTCGCCTCCCCACTCAACCACCAACTGAAGACATTCTGCTCAAGGACATACCACCCACAAGCATGGAGGGTGGACTCTCTCTCTTTCAGCTGGAATGCCCTAACAGTATATGCCTTTCCACCTCTCCCATTGATGTACAAGGTTCTACTGAAAATCAGGAAGGAACAGCCAAAAGTGATACTAATAGCTCCGGACTGGCCAAGACAACACTGGTACCCACTATTGAGAAGCATGTCTCAGGAAAATTCATGGCCTCTTCCCCTATGGCCTCTTCTTCTAACGCAGAACAACTTCAAGACCCTGCATCCAAACTTGAAAACATTGCAGCTAGCTGCCTGGAAAATTCCTTAAATCCCAGCCAAACTGTTTTATCTCAGAGGGTGAAGGACATTATCCTGGAGGCTCGCAGACCTTCCACAAGGAAGACATACTCAGCTAAATGGAAGAGATTTCTCATTTGGAGCACATCAAAGGGCACAGATGTCACAGTGGCAAACCTAGCACACATCCTAGAATACTTAGCAGAATTGTTCCACAATGGCCTGTCTTATTCTTCCATTAAAATTCATGCTTCAGCAATTTCAGCAGAATACAATATGGATCCACCTATCTTCTCACACCCTCTTCTCAGGCAATTTTTGAGAGGGATCAAAAATGTTAAACCTCCAAGAAGACCCCCCCCTACCTGCATGGGATCTCAATTTTGTGCTGGAAAAACTGACACTACCTCCTTTTGAACCAGCAGCATCAACAGACCTACAGTTTTTATCTTGGAAAACTGCATTCCTTCTGGCAATCACTTCAGCAAGAAGAGTATCTGAGTTACAAGCATTAATGGCAGTGCAGCCTTTTCTTATTTTTCACCAGGATAGAGTGTCACTAAGAACCAATCCTACTTTCATGCCAAAGGTGGTATCTAGGGTATCCTTGAACCAAGCTATTCACTTGCCTACGTTCTTCCCTAACCCACAGAACAAAGGGGAAAAACTTTTGCACAGCCTGGATATACACAGACAACTACGCTACTATTTGGACAGAACGAAAACTAGCAGAAAAACGGACCAACTTTTTGTAGCATATGCAACTGGGGTGCAAGGAAGAGCAATTTCCAAACAGACAATTTCAAAATGGATAGGAAATTGCATTCGCTTTTGTTACTCCTTTCATGGAAAGGCAGTTCCTGAAAATATCAGTCCTCACTCCACAAGGGCCACAGCCACCACTACAGCTTTCCTACAAGGGGTGGCTACCAAGGACATTTTAGAAGCTGCTACTTGGAGCTCCGTGCATACATTTGCCAAGCATTACAGTCTACCTTTATACTCCAGATCCCGAGCAGGGTTTGCAACTGCAGTGCTGCAGGGGATCCTAACTACACCATCCTTCTCTTAGTACCTCCTCCCCCAGATTGGCTATGGTATTCTACCCATATGTTATGACTGCAGATGCATCCTTGAAGGACATAGTACAGTTTTGTACCTACCATAAATGTAGATGTCCGATAGGTATGCATCTGCAGTCAGGATTACCCACCCTCCTTCCCCTCTGTGGTATTCCTAGGGTGCTTACCCCTCTTTCAGCTAGCTGGGGGAATCTGTTATGGTGTATTTGTTTGTTTATACATGTATATAATTTGAAAATGTTTGGAACTTTTCAGCATTTATCCAAATTTAGCCTTCCTAGAGGGCACCTGGCATCTGGGGCAAGAAAAACTGAGGAAAATGGCGTCGGCTGATGCTTTTATACCCTGGACGCTCTGACGTCGGGGAAAGTGCGACATCAGCCGAGGCCAGGCCCAGACTTTGGAATCCGGCCGACCGAAGGGCTGCCTGAGGCAGGACAACCCATATGTTATGACTGCAGATGCATACCTATCGGACATCTACATTTATGGTAGGTACAAAACTGTACTTTCTTTAGTAAGTAGACAAATTCTCTTGGAATCCACATCTCACATTCTCCTGCATCCTCTTTAGTCTGTCACAACAGATGCTTCAGACTTGGCATGGGAAGCTATGTCCAAAGAGGTGAATGTGCAAGGTCTGTGGAACAAATGGGACAGCCAAAAGCATATAAATCTCAGACAGTTGATGGCAGTTATAAATGCTGTTAAGGTCTAAGTTGCATCTGGTCTCCAGGACCTCTGCACGTTTTCACAAACACCACCACTGTTTGTGGTATGCTGGCAAACCAGAGTACCAGATTTTAATCTCATTGCAAACTTTCTATGATAGGAAAGTAGAATCTCACCTCACTGTAATGCTTTAGGCTTTATACATTCTGTCAAGAATAAAACTTTTTTTTTTTTTTATTTTGCACTTTGTTGCCTGAGTTAGTCCCACTAAGCCAGTGGACTCTTTTCAGTGTAGATTCAAGGTCATTCATACTAACTAACTAGGGGAATTTTGGCCAGAGTCCCTGGAAATGTTCCCTACTCTTTTTGATTAAGTGTTGTGGGATTGTGTATCTCTACCTGAGTTTCATCCATTTCAGACAAATGGGCATTGGTTTAATATCTCATCCAAAGGATGGCACACTCGAGAGTGCAGTACCCACTTACGCTGCACTGCAGGATCAGTACTGGAAAATTAATCCAGCTACCTGGTGCGGAAATAAAATCCAGATCTGTCCACCCCAAAGTCATGTGCTCTATCTGTAGAGCTACTGATGCTGCTAAAACACTGTAGTAGACAAGTTAAAAAGGACCAGGACAGACCTTTCATGAATGGTAATTGCACCTGGGGGTCTTCCAGAAATTGATCCAGCTGTGGGGATACCTCAAGTAATCGGTTTACTGCTTAGAAAAGAAAGCTAAATAAATTCTGCACCAGGATTCCTTGCAAACAGGCCAGGAAGATCGATGCCTTCTCATAACCATAATGAGAAATGTTCCTTTATGGTTTTCCACTCTTTTCTTTGGTATCAGACAGTCTTCTAAAGCTTCAGAAGGACTCCCCAAAAACAGTGATGGTGACTCCCTTTTGGCCCAGGTGACAGTGGTTCTCTGTTCTTTTGAAATTGGTCAAGAGCAGTCTCCACAGACTGGATTTATTGCACAAGATGGAGTTGCTTGATACACCCCAACCTGAAATCTCTTCAGTTTACTACCTGGATGATAGAATTTTATTTTTAAGTCCTTTTTTCTGGGGTACTAAGGGAGGCTGGAAAACTGCTACTAAAAAAAAATCATGTTTTAAGTGGAGAAGATTTTCTACTTGGTGCCATTCTAAGGACCAGAAGCCCTTTAAAGGCTGGCTGCCTCTGGTTCTCCACTACATGTATAAGTTATTGTCCTCTGACCTTTCTTACTCTTCTGTCAGTAGTAAGTATTTGGCTGTTCTGCTTCTCTGACCTTGAATTCCTCACTTTTCCCTATTCCAAAGTCAAGCAGTTTTTGAAAGAGGTTTTACACATCCATCCATCTAAAACACAGGTGGTCTCTCCTTGGGATCTATAGTTTGTGCTTCAGAAACTTTTTTTTTCCATTGGAACCAGCTCATTAGGCTGAATTGAGGTTCTTAAAATGGAAGACTGTTTTACTCATTGCTCTGACTTATGCTAGAAGAGTATCTGAGTTACAAGCTTGTAAGTCAACCTCCCTGTGTTTTCCACATGGACATGTTTTTTTAAGAAAAATCCTTCTTTATGCCTAAAATGGTTTCTGAATTTATCTTGAGCCATTCAATTAATATTCCTGTCTTTTTTTCCAAAACCCCAAAATAATGAAGAAAGAATTCTCCATACTCTGAATGTCCTCAGGCAGCTCAGATAATCCGTAGACAAACCTCAAGTCTTTCAGAAAAGCCAATCAGCTGTTTGTCTCCTATGAAGGTAAGGGAAAAGGGCATGCATTGTTAAAGCATACTATTTCTGCATGACTGTCTTGTGTTATCTCTCTCCGCTATTCTCACCATACCAAGCCACTTCCCAGGCAGGGTTAAAGCCCATTTCACCAGGGCTTTGGCTTCTTTTGTGGCTTTCTGGAAAGAGGTGGACTCGAAGTATTCTAGAGGCAGCAACTTGGTCATCTGTATGTGCTTTTACACATCACTATAAATTGGATTCCTTTTCCATGTCCAGAAGAAGCTTTGCTGAGACCATTTTCCATTGGCTCATGGATTCTTAATTTAATTCCTCCTCCATTTTTTTGTGTCTAAACTATGGTAATCTACCCAAATAAGTTAGGCTACTGCAACAATGATCTAATTTTGAACATAGTAATAAGTAAACTTACTATAACAGTAGATGTTCTGCTGTTGCAGGAGCTGTCCTTTACCTCAGCCCCCCCTTTTTGGTATATTTCTATACTCTTGTGTATATAGTTAATCTTGTTTTAAGTTTCCTAGTATTTTTCCATTCAGGGCTATTGCCTTCCTTCTTGGGACAAGAAAGCTCTGAAGCATTTAGCATTCTATCTGCTTCTTATATGGTTCCCAAGTGACAGTCAAGTTAGAAGATGTGGAAGATGTCTTTTAGCTTTGATAATCTAGCTGGTTGGTCATATCCTCAGCAGGATCTGTTACAGTAAGTTTACTTGTACAATTGTACTTTTTGTTTTATGTGGATAAATTTCTCTTACATTAAGAAACATTTGCAGTTGTAATCTACAAGTCAGTTTAGACCTATATTTTTTATTTATTTAACTTTTGTTTACCGGGGAGGTCCGACTGTGCTAGTTGCCCATTTCCAGCAGAGGCCCAGGGAGAAAAGCTCCACATAACAGTATACAGTATAACAGCAAAGAATGATACAGATCAGAAGAATTACACAGGTGATAAAGAAAGCATACTATACAATGGAATACTATTCAGTGTTTATGCAACAACATACAATAACATACGATATGTTTTGTTGAAAGTTATATATACATCAGAGAAGTAAGTGGGAAAAGAGTTTGAGGCTGGGCTGAGATGGGGAAATATCAAGTATGTTCAGCCTGGTGAGGAGCAAGAGCATAGCCAGTTGCCATTTAGATGGGGTTTTAGCAGGTTTTTTAACTGTACTGGGTTGGTTGTGTTTAGTATATTCTGAGGGATAGAGTTCCATGCTTTAGAGATGTGATTAGAGTAAAGAGAGTCTCTGAAGCTGTTGTTAGATTTTGTAACTTAGTTTGTTGGAGGATCTCAGGGTCCTCTTGTTGAGGTGGATTTGCACTTGGTTGTATGGCTGGATATTTGTCAGATAGATGTAATTTAGAGTGGCTTAGGGCAAGCTGGTTTAAGGATAACAGATTAGGTAATTCTAGGAATTTGAGCTGCTTTTGAGCAAGGCAGTGATGTTTTCTGTGGGGTAGGTTGGTGGCAAATCTGGCTATCTTGTGGTAGCATGTTTCAAATTTGCTTAATTCAGTTTTTGTGAGCTTTGTGAGTATAGGGGAGGAGTAGAATAAGGTGGATAGTAGGTGGGTCCAGTTCAAGGGGAAAAAAAAAGCAGTTAGAGCTGTAAATAGATACTATTGCTGATTTCTATTTGTGACTAAAAGAACAGGATAAAAGAAAGGGGGGACCTATGATTTGGGAATTCAAGAGATAAGGAAAGGAGGGGAAATGTTAGGCTATGAGGTGGTATAGAATAGTAATTTCTAAACTTACAAACCACAGAGCACATAGCTCACCTCCACAATGTGCCCCTCAACCTAAGCCCCTAAGGCTAAACACCTTGCCCAATACACTAATCATAGGTGACTCAATAGTGAGGCACACAGATGTCCCACTCACTAAGTTGAATAAGAGAAGGTAACAGTCAGCTGTCTATCAGGTGCCAGAATCCGACACATAACACACTCACTCAGGTTACTCCACAACAAGTGCAAGTATGACTCTGTCATTGTCCATGGGGGAGTGAATGACCTGAGCTGCACCTCCCTGGACTACATGAAAAGAGAGATGGTGGAGCTCTCGGATTATGTGACCCAGCAGATATGACACTAGCCCTGAGCAGTATCCTACCGCCACCCAGAACGATACCGCAGTATAAACAAAAAATGATTGACTTCAACAATTGGCTAACATTCTGCTGTCATTCTAAGAGGATCCAGTATCTATGTCTGCTTGGGATGACATGACTGACACACCTTGATGTTTTGCCAGAGATGGTCTGCATCTGTCACCCCTGGCTTTCCAGGTACTGGCTAAGGCTTTTGCCACCCCTATACTGCCTTTTTTAGGTGGAGTTCCAAAGACCAAATTACCACCGTAACAGCTATAAATAAATCCAATGTGAGGGTCATGCTGCTCAACGCTAGAAGTCTAAATCTCAAGATGCACTTCACTCGAAGCACTCCTCAAAATGGAGAAGATTGACATTTCTGCTGTAATGGAGACCTGGTTTAAAGCGGCAGAAAGCACCCCTGCGCTACCAGGCTATAACTCATTCCACACCTTTTGGCCTCAAAACATGGACCAAAGCTCCAAAGGTGGTGGTGTCTCCATATTCATAAAGGATATGCACACCTCCAGACTAGTAGCCCAGCATAATGCATCTGAGATACTTCAGGTACAACTAACATTGGGTAAGACTGTGATCCAGGTCATAGCCTGCTATAGGTCCCCAACCATGTCCCTAGACTCTCACTCCACATTCCTAAGCACCCTGGAATCTATCAAGGTCCAACCCAACACTCTCATACTAGGAGACCTCAACTGCCATTCCATCAACTGGGAAAACTACTCAAGCATCAATGCACTGGCCCAATGCTTCCGGGAATTCATCAATTCCAATACCCTGGACCAGCTCATTCTTACCCCCACTAGAGGAAGCAACATCCTTGACCTGGTTATTACTAACATGGACAACTGTTGCTCTACACCAATAGTCAATTCCTCCCTGGTTAGATCTGACCACAGACTAATCACCATGGAAATCCATATCTCACCCACACCTCCCACAAAAGTATCCACCATGAAAAACCTCTCCAAAGCAGACTTTGGCCTCCTAAAAACAGAGGTGGCTAACTTCACTGTACCCATGTCAATGGAAAATATATGCATGACTGCTGAATTTTACACCAATGCACTGTATGAACATGTACATAAATGCACGGAACTAGCCATACCCAACAGAACCAAGACATTCTCCTCCAAAAAAAGGAAGCCAGTCTGGTGGTTCCCCTGCCTTTAATAAATTGTACAACAGAAGGAAGAAACTGTTGCAGAAAAAGGTTAAGTCCCAAGACTGGAAAAATTCCATTATTAACCTCAACAAAAAGTTAAGATCCTTCATCAAAACCTTATGAAGGCAGAATTGTGGCAGACACTAAAAACAACCACAAAGCCTTCTTTAGTTACATCAGTAATATCCATGGCAATACCCAGATTTGCTCTGAATTACTGCACAATGGTAACCCCTATACTGAGCCGACAGATATTGACAACATACTGGCCGACAGATTCAGTGCCAACTTTACCCCCCCCCCTCCAAAGGACCAATCTCAATACCGGAAGAATGCCAGGCACCCTGCATTACTGCAGTACAAGTTAAAGCTGCATTGTCTAAGGCCAAGAATATAGCTTCCATGGGACCTGACAATATCCCTGGCTGTGTTCTACATGAATTACAAAGTGAACTGGCACCACGTCTGTGTGCTCTTCACTCACAGCCTCATCTCAGGCTTTGTCCCTATCGAATGGCGCATTGCTACAGTCATCCCTCTACATAAAGGAGCGACTACAGACCCTGGAAGTTATTGCCCCATAAGCCTGATGAGTATGATATGTAAGGCTATGGAGCGCATCATCATGGACTTAATTAACAAGGATATAGGGAATCTCCAAACTCTAGATCCCACGCAATTTGGTTTTGTGAAGGGTAGATCACGCCTGCTTAACCTGGTTGACTTTTCTATGTCAGTCACCAGAGCGGTAGATGACGGTAAGGCAGTTCATACAGCCTACCTCAATCTGGCCAAGGACTTTGATACCATTCCTCACTCAGGAGTTATTGATAAACTCACCAAACTAGGCATCAAACCCCTATATCGTTACGTGGGTTGCAAATTGGCTCACAGATTGAACACACAGTGTGAAAGTAGCGGACTCCAAGTCAGACTGCTGACCAGTCACGAGTGGAGTCCCACAGGGATTGGTCCAAGGTCCTCTCCTGTTTGGCATCTACTTTTCAGAAGTCCAGGCCAACACAGAGGGACTCTGGCTGACCAAATCCGCAGACAACTGCAAGCTGGGAGCCATTATTAACTCTCCAGGTGATGCAGACATCCTACAGAAAGGCCTCACTGAGACCAATAACTGGTGTCGAAACCATAGCCTTAAGCTTAATGCCAAAAAATGCGTTGTCATCCCCTTTGGGAAAAACTCAGTTCCCACTAATTACCCCATCGATGGGAGCACACTGGACACTGAAGGCATTATAAGAGATCTGGGGACACAGGTTGACAGCAACTTCTCCTTCAACCACCACATTGCCAATGTGGTCAGAAAGTCTTCTATGTGGCACATCTCATTACCAAGGGTTTTGCATCCAGGAAGAAAGAGGTCATCATTTCTATCTACTCTTCCATCATTAGACCAGTCATAGAGTATAATGCCCCATTTGGAATGTACCTCACTAGACACCTGCAACAGCTGGAGAGGCCACAAAAGTACCTCATGAAGAGGATCCTAGGCCTTAAACATATGTCCTACATGGACAGACTCAAAAAACTCCAGCTATTCTCTGTCTCATATCATCTACTAAGAGGCGATCTCTGCTTGACTTATAAAGCCATGTCTGACCCTGCTCTGTTAGAAATGCTACATCTAAAGAGATCCCAATCCTTCTGCACCCCATGATCCAGAGACATCAACCTCATTACCACAATCAACAGAACATGCTGGAGGGACAGGTTCATAACCTAGAGACTGCCCATGCTCTGGAATAGATTTCCCATACATGTCAACCAGAGCACCTCAGTAGCCCTCTTCAAGAGAAATCTTGATGAGTGGATGGGAAATAGAAAGTTCACCCCGGGGATCACTCCAGTGGCTCTACTTAATAGAGAGGCACTGGGAGCTAACAACAGGCGGCACAATGTCAGGGCACTAATTTGGGCTAAGCTTGTAAAGGCCCCAGGGCCATTAGCCTAGTACACACCTATGAACCTATGAAGAAGTTGAGTAACAATGTAGAAGAGGGGTAGAAATAATGTAAAGGAATGGTTCAGTGGTGTGCTAGCTGCTACACACAAACAAACACAATTTACTTGCAGCAGGTACAAGAAGCAGTTAACCTACACAAACTTATGTTGTGGTATTTCTGGACTATATCTCTACTTGTTCCTCCTGCAAAAGTGCCTAAAACATGAGTGCATGTTAAAGTAACAGGATTAAATAGAGGGTTTAGTCCTCACTGGTGAGAGTAGGCTGATTAATTGCTACTTTTCTAACGGAACACACACACACACACACACACACACACACACACACACACACACACACACACACACACACACAGGTCTAGTCTAGTTTAGTCTTTGAAACATATGCACATATTGACCATGTATGCACAGAAATACAGAAACTCAGATGAAACATCAGTCTGTACACCAAGCCATTGCAAACACATAGAAACAATCTTTGTTTTATGAAAGACAATCCATCTACTCCACCCCCCAAAATATATATAATTGATTCCAAGATCACACTTGCCTTGGGCCAAGTGCTGCTTGAGACACTAAACCACACAAACACCCATCTTACACCACACACTCATCACATGCAACTGGTATCACCCATTTATACATACATACTTGTATCTCACACAAATACACACTGGTATTACTGTCCCCATACATGCACACAACCATATAAACCTCTTATCACTTATACACTCTCTGCATCCAACACACTGCAAACAGCCTCATTTCTAAAACACACACACACACACACACACACACTCACACGTACACTAAAGCACAGAAACCTGAAGTCATTCGCATGCTCAGAACCTACACAGACACTACTGTCTCGATCACCCACATTGAGCAAACCAACAGACCTGGGGTTTGTTCATTCAGGGCCCCCTTTCCCACATAAGCACTTATAATTGCATTGCATTTACAGTATCCTGTCAGTCACACATCAAACATGCTTGCAGTTCTGTTCTCAAACTCCACACCACAAACATGCATGCAAACGGGTACATGTCAGTACATCGACAAGTTAGAAGATGGACATCCACTTCACCGACACATGAAATAATCGACACCGCCAAATCAAATTTAACATGCCTACAAACACATGCTCACACTCACCTACGTCCTTACCCACACTCGCACTAATTAAAAACTTTTGATAATACAGGCAACCCTCATACCTCACACTCAAGCAGCTCATCTCTGAAGTCCTGTACTTCACACGCACACACACACACACACACACACACACACACACACACACACACACACACACACACACACACACACACACACACACACACCGTTCTAACTCACCAGCTCCCAGACACATACTCAGATTGCTGAAATATGTCCCCAATAGGAGCACACAAGTTCCTGTGTAAGACAGAATTCACTCATGTGGATGCTTCACCTAGTCTGAGTGAACAATATGTAAAATCAGTACACATACTCAAACAGAATGTTCTGAAGCAGTGGCTTATGATGAGCCCAGCACTCAACCACTAGGTGTATGACAGAGACAGCAGTCTAATTAAACAAAAATTGCTTTCTTTCTGCATAGCATCTTGGGTTTAGAAAGGGCAAAAGCATATTCTCTGCTATATATGGTTGTTTACTGTCATAGTCTTGAGAAATGTGGACAAAAAGTAACTGAAGCAGCAGTTGCTGAATTAACCACGTCTTTTAATGTTGTTGATAATAATCTGTTTATTATATGTTCGAGACATGGATGCCAAGAAATTCACTGGAATCCATGTCAAGAAAACATAATTTAGGGTTATGATTGAAGACCCGATCATAATTCTTGGTGCACGGGGTTTTATCTGCTCCATGTACTACTGGTTATAGTAAAAAAAAAAAAAGGCTGTGTTTTGCTGGCTTTGAAAGCCGTAAAGCACTTTGCCTTTCTGACAGTGCTTGCTATGTGGCTGTCTCTCTCACATTTGCAGTCACCTTGCTGTGCCTGTAAACAGTCCAGATTTTTGCTTCATTAGTTTGGTTTATTCCTTAAAATGTCTGTGGTTTTCGCACAAACCATGGAGGATTGAAGCCATTCATTAGTGACATACATTTGAGTTATCAGTTTTTATCATACAGACAAAACGCAGGTGTACTCCAATCCAATTACTCTGGCTACATTCTAACTTTGTAAGGGGAAGGGCCACCATATTAGTACAGACAGCTGGCAGAGCCAAATCTTTTATTTTGCCACTGTCATTTGCTGGTCAGTACTAGCAGATTTTACGGCATAGCAGGGGACCTGATCTTCACAACTTAATCAGGGGGTGCTTAACATTAGTGAAGGTCAGGTTTTATGTCACTCTAGCGCTTAACGGATTTGTCTTTTTCTGAATATCGGAGCATAATCGTGGTGCTCCAAGCACTACATGCTTTTTTATACTCTCTCGATAGCAGAACTTTCAGGAAGAAAATTAGTACTGGAATTTCTGTGCCAACATAGCTGACTGCTGTTGTTCCTCAGGGGTCTCGTCTGGGTTCTTTACTGCTGTTGTTCCTCAGGGGTCTCTTCTGGCTTCTTTACCTTACTCCTTATTCGTTAACTCCTTTGACAAAGGATCTTTATAGTATTTAGCCTTTTCTTTATACAGATGATGTGGTTATGTCTAGGTCATCCTCTGACTGCTCTGACATTATTAAATGCAACCTAAAAATTTGTTGGAAATAGTTAAAAACTAGGTTGAAGCCCTGTGGCACTGACAAATATAGCCCTGAATATGACCCAGACAACCAGTGTTTGAATAGTGGGCTCAAGCACTAGAAAGACTGTGGTGGGGGGAGGACAGGAGTGAGTGGCCATTGCTGACTAACTCATCCCAGTGGGAGGAAGACAATATGGTTATTGTTGTACTGCCCAGTGAAGGCTGTATTACTGATGACAGCTGATATGTTATGAAACACTGTACTGCAGAGAAGCCAAAAGAGTTGTATCCTGTGTGAAAAAATACCAGGCACTTCGCAGGTAACAGCAACATTCAGTAGTGCCTTAGCAGCAGCAGGGATAGGAGTTAGGATCATCCCAACCTGGTCCACAGATTGGCCTGCTTGCAAATACCCAAGTCTTGCCTCCAAGGGTACAGAATAGGCTGATAAGGCTCTCCCCGTGAATAAATGGTCTATCAGGCTCTCTTCCTGTCTGGAGAATGCATGGGTTTGGCTGTCATCCAGTGGAAGGAAGGAATGGGCTGATGAGGCTCTGCCCTTGGTCTGGGAACGAATTGCCTTGGTTGTTAACCTGGGGGTCGGGGGTGAATGAGCTGATGCGGCTCTGCCTCTGGTCTGGAAATGAATGGGGGTTGTCAGGCTTACTTTTATGTTGTGCAACGTATAAGTAAGGGCATGGCATCTAGGTCCAAAGAGGTCATTATCCCATTGTACTCCACTTTTATCAGACCAATCATAGAGTACAATACTCCCTTTGGTATGTACCTGACCAGGCATATGCAGCAACTGGAGTGACTGCAGAGGTTCAGTATAAAAAGAATGTAAGGCATAACAAACCTGCCTTATGCAGAGTACCTTAAAGCACATTCCTTCTACTCAGTCTCCTGTAGATTGTTGAGGGGTGAGATATGCCTGGCTTACAAAGCATCTGCAAACCCCACACTTATGAAACTCGTACATATTTCTCAGTCAAAGAGTACCAGAAATAGGTCTAAGGACTTGAATTTTGTCTGTGACTTGAACAGAACATGCTGGAGAGACAGATATGTGTACCAGAGACTCTCCCTACTATGGAACACGCTTCCCATCCATGTGAAGCTGAAATCATCTATTATCCAGTTTTAAGGGCAACCTAGTCCAGTGGATGGGGAAATTTACACCGGGCCTGGCACCCATGTCCTTTATGGACAGGGGTAGCTTATAAATGACTGGTCCTCAGTTTCCTATTGGGATAGAGAACATCATTATTCTTTCAGGAAAACTTGGCTAGGCTTTGAAAGCCCCCCCCCGGTCATTAGCCTAGTAACAATCTATGAATTTTGTCTGGGGAATGCATTGGCTTGGCTCTCACCCCATGGGGGAAATTAATAGGATAATGAGGCTCTCATTCTGTCTGGGGAATGTATGGGCTTGGCTATCATCCTGTGGAAGGAATGATTTAACTGATTAGGCTCTTCCCCTGGTCTAGGAATGAATGAGCTTGGCTGTCACCCTGTGGGGAAATTAATGGGATAATTGGGGCCAGTTATAGAAACCACTGGACTGACCAAAATGATGGTGTGGAATAAAATGATTTACAAAACTGATATTTGGGCATCAACACTAACAGAACTGAATCAGTGATATTTCATAGTTATGCTTGACTCATACAGGTGGATAAGAGGATAGTGTCTGAAACTCATTAATAGACAATATTTTTAAATTATTTCAAATTTCTTAGTCTTAGGAAAAAATGCTAAACCACTCACTTGCAACAGAAGTTATGCAATCAGCATAAAAGCTAACATAAACAGGCAGTTAAAGACTACCTGCACATGTTCTAGATACCTGTCTCCAGAAGCTAGTTTTGCCTAGGGAAAATGTATCCTTATACAAAGGTTCTGCTACATCTGTTTGTGTATTAACTGCTCATGTACCACTTGTTCACAATCAAGCACTAATTTTTATGGTTGTGTTCCAGCACATTGGAATCTCCACTTGTGATTGCTAAGTATACAATGTCTTAGTTGGTGTGAGCACTGAAGTAACATAGAGAATGACAATGTGGGGCAAAGCACCTATGTCTGGTGGTGAAGTACACCTGCAAAATTGTGATACTGTGTTTCAGAGGATCTGCCCTAGTCTGTAGCAGATTCTTAAGCAAGCAGGTGGCAATAAATGTGTTATACTCCAACAAATGTCACTCATGCTCACATAGCAGATGTTCTTCGTGTTTCACTGTTGCAGTCATCACACTTGGGTTATCTGCCTGCAGGTAGCCCTCAGTCGGCCTGAATACCAGAGTCTTGGGATTTCTGCATCGGATGCTGTCGCCTCATCCATGATGTCAGGTCGTCAGGGATATAAAACATTCAGCTGATGCCATTACATCAGCTTTTCTTGCCGCGCGGGAGCCTGAAGCAGAAGCAGTTCGCAAGTGCTGGTCGGCAGCTACCTGAAATTTTCGTTTTTCGAGTTTCAAACCTGAAGTCTCCTAAAACTAAGTACTCCGTTGGGGATCCTTTTTTCTTGCTCTAACCGATGTCAGAAAAAGTTAACAATTGTCTTGCCTGTGGAAACCAAATACCTCACAGAGATTTTCATTCTTACTGCATCACCTGTTTAGGACCAGACCACGACGTCCCTTGCTGTCGGTTTTGTGCATTGTTCAATGCACAAACTATTCATCGTTGGGCTATTTTTGTCTCTAAATTCTTTCGCTGTCGTTCTCCGTATTCTGAAATGGCTTCAGTAAGCCATCTGACTACTAATCTTCTGAAAACACGCAAAGATAAAGACAGAGACAGACCGCATAGGTCCAAAACTGCTGACTACACTTCCGTTGAGCTAGTCGCCAGTCCACCGGTACTC
Organism: Protopterus annectens; assembly: GCF_019279795.1. Taxonomy (NCBI): domain Eukaryota; kingdom Metazoa; phylum Chordata; order Ceratodontiformes; family Protopteridae; genus Protopterus; species Protopterus annectens. The sequence goes on along the minus strand of NC_056725.1, from coordinate 1,168,401,312 downwards.
AATGAGATGCTTTTGCAGCCCGTTACCCACTTCTACAGATTCGCAGTCCTTTACTGAGACCCATTCGGAGTCCGGTATGCCGCGAGATGCTTCTTCAACTATGGAACCTGCGGATGTCTCTACCTTGGATGGATCCGGAGCCACTGTGCAGGCACCGGCTTCTGAGGGTGTATTCGGACCTTCCGATCGTATCAAACCGAGTACTTCATTAATGACTAAATGTAACGAATTTCTCAGGCCCAGAGTTCACACTACGCCTAGGAAACCGATGACCAAAGCACATTCTCAAGCTCCCATGCCACAGAAACAAATGCTTAGAATGGCTGAAGACCTTATTACTTTAATTAGGGGAAGCCAGCCTAACCCCTCTAAAAGACAAAGAATTGATTTTCCTTCTGATTTTTCAGACCATGAGTCTGATGACTCTGACCCCTGTGATTACCAGGATATTACCCTTATCTACCTATGAGGACTCCGATGCAGAGGATTCAATTCCCTCATCCTCCACTAAAGAGGACCTTTCTTTTGGTGAAACCTTGCATATACCCTAAGAAAGCATTTCCGCTGGGAATGTCAGGACTACCCACAGTCCAAAATGAGACTCTGGGAATTTTTAGACTTGCCTCAGAATAGGCCTCTAGCTATTCCCCCTGTCCTGGATATTGTAGATGACGTCTTTATGGAATCCAGCCTTACCCCTGATACTTTACCACCTGCTTCTAGATAGCCTGACAGATACTACAGAGTACCTGATTCTCACAAATTTCTCTATAAAAATCCCACTGCGGATCCAGAGACCATTTCCCAGGGACCTAAAGTTATTAAGGCTTCTACAGCCAAAAACCCTACCCCTTCGGTCAGAGATTATAGGGCTCTAGACAGATGAGGTAAGAAGGTATATACCTCTGCAACTCTTGCCATCAGGGCTTTAAATTGCCAGTTTCACATGTTGAAGTACCAGCAGCATATTATTGATCTAATTAAACAAAAAATTATGTTGATTCCTGATTGTGCAGAAAATAAGGACTTACAAGACTTAATGCATTCTGCAAACCAAGTTGGTAAACATACTTTGCAATGTGGTTTTGATGCCTTATAAGCATCTTGCAGGGCTGCTGTCACTGGGTTAGTTCTGCGAAGGCATGCTTGGCTGAAGGAACAAATCTTGCCAGACCATGTCAAGGCAAAATTACTTGATGCTCCATTAAACCAAGAATGTTTGTTTGGTTCTAAAGCAGAAGAAGTTCTTAAAAAGATGGAGGAAAAAGATAAATCCATGCAAACTGTTAAAGATTTCTTACAGGTGCAGCCACCTAGATTCAGTAGGCATTGGCCTTCAAAAAACTGGTCCTTTCCAGTCCCTTCCAGACCTTCTCAGCCCAAACCCAGGGGCAACAGACCACAAAGACTACAGTCTCAGGGTATGCACAGATCTAAACAATGGAGTGCTCCTTCCTCAAAAACTGGGAGTGGTAAGCCACCCCCTATGGAAAAAGTTCACAATGACTTGTCCTTAATTCTTCCCAGCCATGCCTAAGTACTTGCACCCCTAGGAGGAAAACTCGTCCTGCATGTAAAAAAAACTGGGAGTATGTTACCCAAGACCGATGGGTCTTAAACATTGTATCCTAGGGATACAGATTCTATTTCCACTCTCTGCCAACCCCAAGCGGATGGCCAGACCTTCCTCCAAACCAGTAGACAGAGGCCCAAAAGCAAGTACTTTCTCTTCTCAGTATCAGGGCTATTCAACCTGTGCCAACAGAGCAAAGGGGACAGGGTATTTCTACTCCAGGTTGTTCCTGGTGCCCAGGAAAGAGAATTCTTAGTGCCCTATTCTGGATCTATCAACCCTAAACACTTTCCTGGTGGTACCAAAATTCAAAATGCTTACACTCCAGCAGCTCCTTCCTATGCTAGCCAAGGACTCTTAGCTAGTCACCCTAGACTTAAAAGAAGCTTATCTGCACACCCCCATAAGAGAAACTTGCAGGAAATATCTACGTTTCAGGGCAGGCTCTATGCACTGTCAGTTCTCTGCACTTCCCTTTGGTTTATCTACTGCACCCAGAATATTCACAAAGTGCCTGGCTCCAGCCATTACTTACTGCAGGCAGAGAAATATTCAAATTTACCCATGCTTGGACGATTGCCTGATTCAGGCAGGCAGTCAGGAATTGCTAATTCAGCACCTGACATTTGTAAAGAGACTTCTAACTTCTTTGGGGTATACCATCAACGAAAAGAAATCACATCTGGTACCCAGCCAAAAGATTGTATTCCTGGGAGCAAGCTTGAACACAACTTCCCAGATGGCATTCCTCACTCCAGAAAAGCAGGTTTATTTGAAAACTTAATGTGAAATTGTTCAAGCTCGCCTTTTGTTCTTACACACGGGTTCAGAGCCGATCCTCGGCTCCGAGTCGGCCACATCACCAACTCCGCATCTTCGAGAAAGCTCGAGGCACAGTAATATCCCATGATCCTCAGGTGCTAACCCTCAGATCTAGTTTGCCGTTAGCAGCAGATCGCATACAGAGAGGCTCGGGCCAGTATATTTTTTCTATATTTTTCATCTAGTCGACTTATAGTTAGTTTTTAGTGTTTAAAATAGATTTTTTATAAGTAATATAGTATAGGAGTGTTATTTGAGAGTGTATTTTAGGTAGAATAGATAGTTTAATATTTTACTAGTTAAGGCCTGTGATTTCTTTTGTCAGGATTGACAGTATTTTACATAGACCTTTGTAAATTTTTGCCTTAACTCTTTTTTCTTCTCCTTTCTTCTTACATATATATATTATAGTGTGCTGTGTTTTGGATATTTCTATAATATAGTAGGTTAGAGTTAAACTGTTGGTTTATTATTATTATTATAGACAAGTGTGTTTCTCTAAGTGTGCTGTGTTTTGTTTTGGACATATACTATATATATATTTTCAAAAATGTCAGAGAAAGCCAAATCAAGCTTTAAGAAATGTCAGTGCGGACAAAAGATGTCCATTACTGATAACCACTCCTCCTACGTCTACTGTCTTGGCCCTCTCCACTTGCAGGAAGACTGTTCCATTTGTCATTCCTTTAGTGGGAGGGTCATGCTGGAAAGACGCAGGAAGTTGGTTGACAGAGGGTTGCTTAAACCCGAATTTCAAGAGGCCTTGGACAAGACTGAACAAGTGTCCAAGTCTTCGAAGGGGTCGAAGTCTTCAAGAGTGTCGGAGCCCAAGTCCTCGGCTCTGAGCACCTCTTTCCAGATTCGGACGCCGGCTCCTATGACCTCGGTGCCAGGCGTCGAGCACTTGTCTCTCATCGAGACTCAGGTCTTGGAGCCGGTGTCAGAGGTACCACCGCCTTCTATCCTTCGCTCAGTGACTGCTTCGGCCCCTTTGACCCGTTCTTCGAGGCCGCTTTCCGACTCTGATGTGGACCGAGTGGTACAGAAGCTAATGGAGAACTCGGCTCTGTCCAAACTAATCGAGGTTTCGTCCCAGCTGGTTTCGAAACTCGAGACTATTCCTGCCCCCTCGACACTTCCTCCTCCGAGACCCATCGAGTCATCAGAGCTAGGAATCGAAGAACCGATGATCGTAGAGCCTTCGGTGCCGAAGCCTCCAGTAGCGCTATCGGCCCCGTTGACCTCGACTCCTTCGGAACCAGCCGGAGGGTCTCGGAGCCGAAGATCTTTCCTGGGTTCCGGGGGGGGCAGTCTAACTGAGATGTCAGTTCCGACTCTTCCCCTCGGTGCCTTGGCTCAGATCAGTTCGGATCCGTCCTCGGTGTCGGAGCCCATGGTCCCGATTCCGGAGAAACGACCACCATCTTTGGATCGGGTCGGATCCTCGGATCGGGGCACCGGTGCCTTCGACATCATGAGGAAGGTCTTGTCTGATCAGACACGTACATCATCAGTCTCTTCTTCTCCTTCCCCAAAAGGCCCGCGTTCTGCTTCTGTGCCTTCGGTCCCTACCAAGCGTCGAGACCCAATGCCTCAGACAGCCCCACAGGGCGACCCTGGTTCCACGGATGCATCCCCAGAAGCCCCCGCTGAGGATGTTCCGAGGAAACGATTCTGCAAGAGGAGGCACATTGATTCCCCCCAGGAATCTCTCACATCTGATACCAATTTGGATGAAGCAGAAGGGTTCCCACGGTCCCCCTCTGAAGATGTCTCATTTGCGGACATTTTGGAAATCCTGAAACAGAGGGGAGACTGGCAAACCCTTACCCCTTCTGTGGATGAATCGGTCTTGCTGAAGGCATTTGGGGCTCAACCTTCTACCTCCTGGGTGACCCCGCCATTTGACAAACTCATGGATCTAATAGCCCGGAGGGCTTGGGAAACGCCCGATACAGTGGAACCAGTCCCCCGCAAGCCAAACAAATACATGACGACCCCCCAGGACAAATCTTACCTTACAAAAGGAGTTCCCATGGATACTATGGTGGTGGTGGCGGCCACTAAGAAGGAGATGTCTGAATCATCTTCTTCTGTCCATCCCCCTAATAAGGATTCCAGGATGATGGACAGGTATGGGAAGCGCGTATTTAGTTCTGCGACTTTTTCCATCCGATCGCTCAACTACCGTACGCATTTCACGCGTTTACAGAGAGATCTCATTAAGGAACTGGGAGATACTCTCCAGGGAAACACAGATGCTGCTGTCGCCGAGAAAGTGACAGCGCAACTTAACACCCTAAATTCCATAGTTAACTTGTCCATGAGGCTTATTTCATACGCAGCCGAAGGGTCAAGTAGAGCGGCAGCTTCAGCGATCGCCCTGAGGAGGCAATCCTGGTTGCGCTTATGCTCCTTTGAGGAAGCCTTCAAGTCTTCCTTTGCCAACGCCCCCTTTGATGGTGCTTCCTTGTTTGGGCCCAAAGTAAAGGAGACTCTCACTATGTGTGAGCAAGAAGGGAAGACCCTGTCTGCCGTAGGGGTCCGTTTTTCTGCCCCATCTAGACCCTACCCCAAAGGGCAACGAGGTGGAAAAATGTGGTTCCGAAAGACTCAGGGATCCTTTCAGCCCACCCAAAGTGAGGCCCCCTCCAGAGGCAGAGGAGGGGGTAGAAATGGAAGACGCCACCCAGCCGGCAGAGGGGGTCCGCAAAATCAGGGCGACAAGGATACTTTCTCTGGGAAGCCCTTCCAGCACTCCTGAGTGCAGGCCCGACTGTCCTACTGTGGAGGCAGTCGGGGGTCGCTTGGCTTTATACCCAGAGGCCTGGCTAAATCTTATGTCAGATTCCTGGGTAAAAAGCATAGTTACCAGAGGCTACAACATTCCATTCATCAGAATGCCACCCAACACCAAAAAGCTCCCAGACGTTCCACCCAGTCTGCGAGACCAGGCAATCGTAGAGATAAGAAGGTTGCTCGAAAACAGAGTCATCTAACCAGTCCCGGTGGACCAAATAGGATCCGGAACTTACTCAAGGTTCTTTTTAGTTCCAAAGAAAACAGGGGACTGGAGGCCAATTTTGAACCTCAGCAAACTAAACGCCTTCGTGAAAAAGGAAAAGTTCCGGATGGTCATGCTACAGTCAATCCTTCCTTTTCTGCAGGAGGGCGACTGGATGTGCTCTATAGATCTCAAAGACGCATACTACCATATCAAGATGGCCAGGGTGTCCAGAGATCACCTGCGCTTCCGGCTGGGAGCCAGTCATTTCCAGTTTCGCGCTCTGCCCTTTGGTCTCACCTCAGCCCCCAGGGTGTTCACCAAATGCATGGCAGTAGTAGCGTCTCACTTGAGACGAAGGGGATTCCGGGTGTTTCCTTATCTAGACGACTGGCTCCTATCTGCCACCACCAAGTATCGTCTTCTGCAAGCCAGGGATTACACCATCAGCCTCTGCTCCTCTCTAGGCATAACGGTAAATTTTGGAAAGTCTGTCTTATCGCCGTCACAGCGTATCTTATTTATAGGAGCACAGCTAGACACTTCCCTGGCTCGAGTTACTCTCCCCCCACCGAGAGTATCAGACCTCAGATATCAAATTTCGGTCCTTCTCCAAAGCAAGAGACTCCCTGCGTGACAAATATTAAGAGTGCTAGGCTTGATGGCAACCTCCCTTATCATAGTCCCCTTAGGCAGGATGCATATGAGGATCCTTCAGTGGATGCTATTCGCTCAGTGGTCTTACCGACAGCTTCCACTATCTCACGAGATCTTGATCACGAACTCTTGCAGAAAGGATCTCTTGTGGTGGATACACAGTCAAGATCTAACACTAGGACGACCGTTTGTGTTACCCAGTCCGGTAGCAACTCTAACCATGGACGCTTCCCTGATAGGGTGGGGGGGGATTTTTTCAGGGACAAACAGTCCATGGTCAGTGGTCCAACTTGGAGTACAACCTGCACATCAATGTTCTAGAGCTGAGGGCAGTGTTCCTAGCATTGCAACACTTTCACAAGTCCTTACCTCAGGGAACAGTGACAGTTCAGACAGACGACATGTCAGTAGTCTGGTACAGAAGCAAGGGGGAACCAGGTTTTACCCGTTATGCAGAGAGGCCCTCAGAATTTGGAAATGAGTGAAGTCCACCGGATGCTTTTTGATAGCAACGCACATCCCGGGGACATCCAACGTAATCGCGGACAGGCTGAGCAGAGCCATCCTGTTCCCTCACGAGTGGTCCCTCAAATCTCAAGTGGCAGAAGAGATTTTCCGCAGATGGGGCCAGCCTTGCTGCGACCTGTTTGCATCCTCATTGAATGCCAAATGCAGAAGCTACTTTGCCCTGTTACCCCCTCCGGGGGGTGTCCCCAGGGACGCACTAGTACACGATTGGCCCCCGGGTCTCCTTTACGCCTTTCCTCCTGTTCCACTAATTCCCAGGTTCTTGCAGAAAGCCAAACGTCTGTAGAGGACCATAATACTGATAGCCCCATTCTGGCCTCGACAAATCTGGTTTCCCTTCCTTCAATCTCATCAAGTGGAGGAACCATGGATTCTGGACCCAGAGCCTGACCTGTTGACACATTCGTCGGGAGTTCCTCACACCTTCCTCAAGTCCCTCAAACTGACAGCTTGGCTGCTCCGCTTCCCATAATAGCCAGGTCAGATTTACTATCCCCTGCAGTACAACACATTATTGTATCCTCTCACAAGCCATCTACAAGGAAATTGTACAACAGCAAATGGAACTGTTTTGCGTACTGGGCCTCCAAACAAGGTATAGATCCATTCGGGGCTCCAATACACAAGATACTAGATTTCCTTACCACACTCTTTCAAGAAGGTGCATCAACGTCCACAATAAGGGTACAACTGGCGGCTATATCCAATTTTCATGTTGGTTGGGGGGATAGTTCTCTTATGTCCCACAGGCTTTGTAAAACTTTTATGAAAGGTACCTTTCACCTCCGTCCCCCCTTTCGTAATCCAGTAGCCCCTTGGAATCTTAATCTCATGCTGTCACAACTCATGTTGCCCCCATTCGAACCAGCCGCCACAACCCCGTTAAAATTTCTGTTGTGGAAAATGCTTTTTCTGGTTGCCATCACTTCCACCAGGAGAGTTTCAGAGTTGCAGGCTCTATCTAGCCGACCCCCGTACATGATTTTTCACCCAGATAGAGTAACCTTGCGCACCAATCCGTCCTTCCTTCCGAAGGTTTGTTCGATTCAAAACATCAATCAATCTATTGAATACCTACCTTCTTCAAAAACCACTCCAGTAAGTTAGAATACACGCTGCACAAATTGGACGTCCACAGGCAGCTGAGATTTTACTTGCACAGGACAAAAGAATACAGAAAGTCAGACCAGCTATTTGTCTCATATGCTGACCAACGGAAAGGACAGGCGGTAACGATGGTTACCTTATCCAAATGGCTCTCAGACTGCATAAATTTTGTATATGCTGAATTGAAACAACAACTCCCTTTCAAACCCAGAGCTCATTCTACAACGGCGATCGCTACCTCTTTAGCCCATACCACTCGTTTGCCTTTAGATACCATTTGTGCAGCGGCAACTTGGGCAAAACCACATACTTTTATCGCCCACTATAAACTAGACAAAAACTCCAGGGACAGGGCGACGTTTGGTTCCACTGTACTCAGGAATGTTCTCCCTTGAGCCACCCAGGAAAAAGGAGCTAGGGATGCTACCCGTGTGTAAGAACAAACGGCGAGATTGAACAATTTCACATTAAGAAGTTATGTTCTTACCATAACGTTCCATGTGAATTGTTCATCTCGCCTTTGTTCTTACATTCCCCCCCTCCATCCCCCATCCTGTGGTCTGGGAGAACGGGTTCGAATGAATTCTTGTTCAGTCTTCTCTAGACATTGTTAGCATTCAGCTTATTACATGTTCATCAGGAATGGCATCTTTTCTCCTCTATTTGATGGCAGGGTACCAGACAGTGTGTAGTGTTTGTTCTAAGTGTTTAGGACACAGTTTCTGGAGGGATTCTTCTGGTATAGCAAACTGGATCTGAGGGTTAGCACCTGAGGATCATGGGATATTACTGTGCCTCGAGCTTTCTCGAAGATGCAGAGCTGGTAATGTGGCTGACTCGGAGCCGAGGATCGGCTCCGAACCCGTGTGTAAGAACAAAGGCGAGATGAACAATTTATTTATTTGCAGTTGGTTTGCCAGGATAGTCCATTGGGCCAAATTAACCCGTTTTCAATGGAGTCCTGGGGAGAAAAGCTCCAAAACTAAGTAGGTTACAATAGGTTATTCTTAATAGATCTACAAATTATACCATTATACAGAAGTTAATCATACAAGAAAAAACAATTTGCAAATAATACAACAAAAACTAGAGTGAGTACAGTCTAGTGATGAAATTAATAGGTAATACAGACTAAAGAGAAATTTAGCACAAAAGTACCGAGAAATAACAACATATTTGGAAGCATTTCACGACAATACTGAGGAATAATAACATATTAGGAAGCAGTGCACAAAAGTACTGAGAAGTAATAACGTATTAGGAAGCAATACTTAGGAAATGTGGCCTAGTGTATTCTTTCCAATTATTGTAGGAATAATAATATGTATGAGTTAGGGTGAGTAATAAGGAAAGTTGCAGGAGGAAACAGAAGAAGAAGGAAGATAGAGTTTGCAAGTGTTAGTTATGTGGGGTGGGAGCAAGAGCATTCCCACTGGGATACTAGATGTGAGTGAAGAGATCTTTTAAATATAAAATGGTTGGGGGTGGTGCGAATGGAAGGTGGTAGGGAGTTCCAAAGGCGTGCAAGGCCATATACAGAAGATTTTTGCCTGGGGGACGAGTTGGTTTATATACCTCTAATAGATTTTGATTGTTGGACCTTAATACTCTAGCAGGAAGGTGCATTTTAAAGGCTGATGAAAGGGAGGGACAGAGGGAGGGGTTGAAAATGAGCTTATGCGCAAGATTTAGTTGAGTATATGTGAGATAACTGGGTAGCTCTAGCCATTTTAGTTTTTGGAGAGAGGAACAGTGGTGGGTGGAGGACTTGTGGTTGGTAGCAAACTTGGCAATTTTGTTGTAGCAAGAGGAAAGTTGTGTTTTTAGAGAGGTCTGTAGATTAGTTAGGAGTGGAGCTCCATAGAGAAGGGAGGGGATAAGAAATGAGGTAGAGAGGGTGATTTTGGTAGCAGGTGTAAGGTAATGATTTTGTCGGTAAAACATACCTAGTTTTTGATGGGTTTTCTTGATATTTAACTGTAGGTGGGAGTTGAATTTGAGCTGGTTATCAATTTGGACCCCAAGTAACTTGGTCTCGGACACCAGTTCCAGGGGTACATTATTTTGACTAGAGATGTGGAATGTGTTTATATTGAAAGAAGTTGCCTTAGAGGGGGTGAATAACATTAATTTGGTTTTAGAGGCATTAAGTGCTAGGTGATTCCTTTTCATCCATTGCTCAGTTGTTGTAAAAGCATCTTGAGTCAGTTTTAGGAGTGAGGGGATAGAGGTGGTAGCGCAGATAATAGTAGAATCATCGACATATTGGATGATGTCTGAGAATGGGATAGAGTTGCGGAAATCATTAATAAATATATTGAAGAGAAGGGGACCCAGTATAGAGCCCTGGGGTACCCCAGTAGGAGTATTTAGAAATGAGGAGGTGGCCTTTTTCCATTTGACTGTTTGAGATCTGTTAGATAAGTAGCTGGAGAACCAGTTCAAGGAGGAGGGAGATAGGTTAAGTTTTGAAAGTTTAGTTAGTAGCAGGCTGTGAGAGATAGTGTCAAAGGCTTTAGAGAGGTCGAGTAGTAGGGTAGAAACAATTTGGCCAGAGTCGCGGGCTTTATTTACAGTTTCAAGGAAGGAGAGGAGGGCGGTCATAGTGCTATGATGTGGTCTGAATCCATGTTGTGTGGGAGTTAGTAGGTGATTATCTAAGAGATGTGGAAGGAGTTGTAGTTGGATACACTTTTCTAGGAGTTTAGAGATGGGGGACAGAATAGCGATGGGGCGGAAATTAGTAACATTGTTGTTGTTGCCACCTTTATGTAGAGGTATGATAAAGGCCCTTTTCCAGACTTGGGGTACAATACATTCTTGGATAGAGCAGTTGATTAAAATGCTAATAGGGTAAGCGATTGCTTCAGCAGCTTTGCTAAGAAAGTAAGAAGGGATGTTATCAGGAGCATTGGTGCATGGCTTCAGTTTCATAAGGAGTTTCTTTATAGTGGAAGTGGGTATAGGTTTAAATGAGAAAAAAGGAGAGTGTGAAGAGGGAGAATTAGGGGCAGATGAAGCTGATGAAGTAGTAGGAGTAGGAGAAGGAGTAGAGGGATGGGAGTTAGTAGATGGGAATGAGGAAGTAGTAGCAGAGTAGGGTAGAGAGATGGTTGGGGATGGTAAGGGAGCTTTGGAGAATGTAGTGGTGTTAGAGAAAGATGACGTTAATTTGGAAACGGATTCAATGAAAAAAGAGTTAAATTGGGTAGCCAAGTCTAGGTCAGGAGCGTTTGGGTCTGGGGTAGGGGTATCTGGTTTGCTGGGGTTAAGTAGAGTAGAGATACCGTTCCAGAATTTCTGAGGGTTTGATTTATTATTGTTTTGAAGTGTGGAAAAGTAGTTTTGTCGGTCGGAGATTATGAGCTTTTTTACCTTATTTCGAAGTATTTTATATTCATTGTGGACTAGGGGGGATTTGTTTTTCTGGTAATGTGCCCAGACTTTGTCTCTGTGCCGCATAGATGCTAGCGTGTTTTTGGTTAGCCAAGGGGCTGTTTTAATTTTAATTCTCTTAGTCCTTACGGGTGCATGGGAGTCAAGTAGTTTTAGGAATATTGAGTTGAAGTGGGCAACTGCATTATCTAGAGATAATGTTTTTAGACAATTCCAGTTAATTGCTTTTAGAGAGTTTGTAAAGGATGTTGGATTAAAGTTTTTTTGGTTATGGATTGTAATATAATTATGGGTGCGTTGCAGGAGGGATGGGAGTCGATGAGTGAAGATGGGTATGTGGTCACTGAGGGGATCAGGAAGAGTGCCACTATCGGAGAAGTAGTGGGGATGAGAGACTAGGATCCAGTCTAGAATACTGCCACTAGAGATGTTTTTTGAGGGGTGTGTTACAGAGTTGATTAGCTGTGAAAAATTGTAGAGGTTGATATTAAGGTGTTTTTTAGGAGACTGAATGGAGGCCCAGTTAATGTTCATGTCTCCTAAGATTATAGTTTCATTGCTAATATTATTGGAGAGCCAGGAGAGGATTTCTTCAAGTGTAGAAATATTATCCCCTGGGGGGGTGTAGAGTGAGGCTATACATATGTTTTTATGTAGGATAACTTGGAGTAATGTGAGGAGTAGTTCAGCATTTTTAAAGTGTGGAACAGGTTTGTTATAGGGGGTAACTGACAATGAGGATGAGTATAGGAGAGCTACTCCACCCCCTTTTTTATGGGACCTGTCTTTTCTTATGATAGAATAGTTTGGAGGAATCATTTCAGAGTCTTTTATATGGGGTTTTAACCATGTTTCGGAGATGGTTAGGATGTCAGGTTTATTATGAATAAGCCAAGCATGGAGGTTTGGGACTTTGTTTACTACACTTTGGGCATTAAAAGAAGTAAATAAGGTGGACTTATCTGTAGAAGAAGATGTGGAGGGGCTTGGGTTGGGCTGGATGTCACCTGATAATAGACTGGAAATTAGATGTAGAGTGGATTAGTGAGGTAGTTGGACAGTTTAGTAAGAAGATTGGGTTGTATTGTGAAACTGAAGCATTTGCTAGTTATTAAGGGGGTAAAATGTTTTTGAGAGGTGATAAGTTTGTAAGGGAAAAGTAAGAGGTTGCAGAAGCACTGAAATCCAATAAACTCTTCTCAATGGGATACAAAAAGTCTTCCAAATGTATTGAAAAAATTCCTTTATTGCGATGCCAAACAAACGAAAACTGCACGAACAGACGAACAGGATAAAACACAGTATAAATCCAAAGTGGAAAACAGTGTGAATCAAGCGCTTTCACCCGTACTATGACGGGCTTTTTCAAGATGAACCACAAGCAGAAAGCTGTGTGCTTATAACACAGCATCAATTTCAATTATACAATTAAAAAAACAATTAATGGTTTGAATTGAACAGTTCAAGTTAAAGTGCTACATATTTCAGGTCTTATTTAAAACAACATATAGTTGCAGTTGTTCTTCGGTGAAGTGAGACTAGTGCATGTGTTAGATTTGATTCACAAGATAAAACAAGAAACAATTTGTTATAGTACTATAATTTTTTTTATAATTATATTATTTAAAATCAAAATATATGTTATTGCAGGATGTAATTAATGAAAAACTTTACAATTTTCTAGTAGTAAGTAAACCCCTTACACCAGTTATTTTTGGGATTCCCAAGGTCCATAAAGGGTTACAGCCATTGAAGTTTAGACCCATTGTTGCGGGGGCGGGTAGCATCACAGAACCCTTGGGCAAGTTTGTTGATTCAACACTTAAAAAGACCATAGCATCAATGGAGCATATTTGCAAAGACTCTTGGGAATTCCTGAAAAACATTAAGAAAGAATATTTCTCAAAAGCTGACTTTCTGGTCACAATAGATGTGATAGAGCTTTTTCCTAGCATTCCGCACGATATTGGTATACAGTGGTTCAATGAAGTTTTAATAAAATTTTCAAATTTTAGCAATAATACAATTAACTTATTGTCAGATTTTATGGACATTATTTTAAGTAACAATTTTATTTATTTTAATGGGGAGTTTTTTAAACAAAACAAAGGGGTGGCCATGGGTTCACCATGTGCATCTGCATACGCGAACATCGTCCTTTTCCACTGGGAAAATTAATTTGTTTTTACATCATCATGGAGAAATAATATTTTACACTACCAGAGGTATTTGGACGACATATGCATCTTATGGGAGGGTAGTAGACAGGATCTGGAAACATTTCTGCATTACATTAACGAGACCACAAATTTTTTGAGATTTACATCCAATGTTAGTGAAAATGTTATGAACTACTTAGATGTGGTACTATTCAAGAACACTGAGTTGCAAATGTTTGAGTCTTCAGTGTTCAGAAAAACCACCTTCTCCAATGCATATCTACATTTCAGCAGTGCTCACCCCTTCTCTCAGAAGAAAGGTATTTTGAAAGGCCAATTCATTAGAGCTTCTAGAATGTGTAACACTGATAATATGTTCTCTAATGAAGTTCAAATGTTGACCAAATTATTTTCAGAAAGGGGTTATCCCAAACCATTTATAGAGGAAATGTACCAAGAAGTGCTTCAGAAAAGAACTGACCTATACAGTCCCTTGTTGGGCACTGCATCGGAAGCAGCTTTAAATTTTAACTTGTTATCTGATGATAAAAACAATACCCCTTCTTTTCAAACAGCTTTCAGCTGTACTTTTAATAATGACACTAACAAAATAAAAAATTCAGTTAGCAAATACTGGTCTATCTTAACATCAAATGAAGACACAAAGAAGTGGTTACCTGAAAAACCTGTATTTGTCAATGCAAGAAACACTAACTTAAAAAACATGTTTGAGAGACATCTACCACCACGAACTTTGAACAAATGTGGTACAACAGGTACCCACAAATGTAATTGTTGTAAACAATGTCCATATATTATGAACACTAATGTTTATTACATTAAGTCTAGAAAATTTAATTTGAAATCAACAGGATATTGCAATTGTGGCTCCAAGGGTATTATCTATTTAGGAGTTTGTCAAGAATGTGAGAGCTTTTATGTAGGTAAATCAGAGAGAACGCTACGTAAAAGGATTTACGAACATCTTTATGATATTCGTAGAAAGAAAGAGACTAATGCATTTTTCAAGCACTCAATAGTTTGCCCTAAGATGACACTAAAATTTCTTGTCATTGAACAAGTTCCGTTAAACCCTAGAGGAGGAGACTGGGAGACATCGATAGAATTTAAGGAATTGAACTGGCAGTTAAGATTAAATGCATCAAAACCTCCGGGTTTAAATGAAGCCATTAGTATCACCAGCCTCCTGAAATTAAGAAGGGCAAAGTTGTAATCAATATTATTTACTTGACACAAAGTAATTTTTTATTGTTTTAGATTCATAAAGCACTGGGGTCAATCAACAGGATTATCATGAATTATAAATAGTTTTTAATGTTGTTTCATATTGTTGTATCACCTTATTAGATTTATTTGTTATGATCAGGTTTATGAACAACCCCGAAATTCTGGCATTGTTTTTTCATCTTTAAGGAGTTAACTTACTCCCTTTGTTTTGGCATGTTTAATTGGTGTCTGCATAGATTTGTTCAGTTACTGTTTATTTATTCCATTAATATACATGCACTTTCTTGCTCCCCATATAATAAGTATTTTTTAAGTATTTTTAAGTATTTATTAAAATGTCTATTATGACATTTTTAACATGTTTAGTGTTTATTATATACAACATGTAGTACACAATTTATTATACATTTAATATATTATTATATTTGTTTTTAACACATTTCAATATAATATAATTATTCAGCAAACTATTAATTAACACACATATCTACACATTTACAATTATTAGATTTTGATATTAGGTCTTATTTTTAGTCCTGTGGTCGCACGGAATTAATCTTTTTAATGGTGTAAAATAACTGAAACATAAAACATACATTATATTATATTGGAATTTGTTGTATAATGTAATGTATATATTTTTTATTTACTGTGGCACTTTACATATTAGTAATTTTACTTATGTATTCATTATGTTTTATTTTTTATTATACAGCTTTCAGTCGTTGGCTTTAAACAAAGCGCGATCTATTTTAGTAATATTTATACACACCACGACACATCTAATGCCAAGCGATTCATAAGGCACTTACCTTAATAGTTTGAACTTTTTAAGTTTCAACAACCTAGAATCTGCTGGTTTGTTTTTGATTTTAAATAATATAATTATAAAAAAAATTATAGTACTATAACAAATTGTTTCTTGTTTTATCTTGTGAATCAAATCTAACACATGCACTAGTCTCACTTCACCGAAGAACAACTGCAACTATATGTTGTTTTAAATAAGACCTGAAATATGTAGCACTTTAACTTGAACTGTTCAATTCAAACCATTAATTGGTTTTTTAATTGTATAATTGAAATTTATGCTGTGTTATAAGCACACAGCTTTCTGCTTGTGGTTCATCTTGAAAAAGCCCGTCATAGTACGGATGAAAGCGCTTGATTCACACTGTTTTCCACTTTGGATTTATACTGTGTTTTATCCTGTTCGTCTGTTCATGCAGTTTTCGTTTGTTTGGCATCGCAATAAAGGAATTTTTTCAATACATTTGGAAGATTTTTTTGTATCCCGTTGAGAAGAGTTTATTGGATTTCAGTGCTTCTGCATTTCTTTCTTTGCTGTTTTGGACTTAGTTCGTTTTACAAAAATAAGAGGTTATTTATAGGATATAGATGTGGGGTAATGGGAGTGTGTGAGTATGATCACATGGAACGTTATGGTAAGAACATAACTTCTTATTTCAAACTACTGGCCACCCAAACCCAGATATCTGCAAGAAAAATACTGCAAGCCCTAGGGTTCATGGCCTCATGTATTCTACTGATTCCATATGCAAGACTGCATATGAGGAAACTTCAATGGTACTTAAAAAGTCTCTGGTGTCAACATTCCCAGGATCTGGAAACAGTGATTTTTATCATTCCTTGCCTAAGGACAGAGATCCTTTGGTGGGCAAAGGCTTGCAACCACAACAAGGGGCTCCCTTTCTCACAACCCCCTGCCATCCAAACTCTGACAACAGACACATCAGACTATGCATGGTGGGCTCACATGGCAGGCAAATGCATTCAAGACAAATGGAGCCCAGGACAAATTCACCTGCATATCAATCAAAAAGAAATGTTAGCTGTACAGCATGCACTGACAGCCTTATCCTGACAGGACAACTCCTGATAAAGATGGACAATGCCACAGTTATGTGGTACATAAACAAGCAGGGGGGAACTCACTCCTACACACTCTACAAGTTAGCCATGGCTCTGTGGAACACAGCCTTAAGCAACCAAGTGCACTTGCAAGCTCAATTCCTGCCAGGCAAACAAAATTCACTGGCAGACAACTTAAGCAGAAATCTAATGGACCCACACGAGTGGAAACTAGAACCAAACTCATTCAAACTTGTAATACACAGGTGGGGGACACCAGAGGTGGACCTCTTTGCATCCCCCAAAAACCATCAACTAAACAAATTTTGCACCAGAGTTTCCCACAGCCAAGCTTGGAAAATGGATGCCCTATCCTTCACATGGGAAAACCTCTCAGTCTATGCCTTTCCCCCTCTGCCCATCCTTCCAAAAGTACACCTCAAGATCAAACAGGACATTCCAAGGACAATCCTTATTGCACCAGACTGGCCACACCAGCACTGGTACCCACTCCTACGCAGTCTGACAGCAGTGCCACCCTAGCACCTACATCAGACCCCCTCTCTGCTGTCCCAGCAGGAGGGACAGATTTTGCATCCTAGACTGCAAACCTTGAACCTGGCAGCATGGCTTATTCCCCTGAATACATCACCAGCAACACTGGTGCTGGATGTTATCCTTGAGGCCAGGAGGTCCAGTACTAGGAAATCATATTCAGAAAACTGGAATGGATACTGTTCTTGGATCCAGTCTCAAGGGAAGTACACAGCCGTGCCCTCCTTGCCTCAAATCCTAGATTATCTAACAGAGCTGCTCCACAAAGGCCTGTCCTTCTCATCAATTAAGATTCATGCCTCTGCTATCTCAGCTCATTAGAATATTGAGCCACCCCTCTTCTCTCATCCTCTGATCAAACAGTTCCTGAGAGGAGCTAACAATTTAAAACCCGCAAGGAGAGCTCTCACACCTGCCTGGGACCTTAACTTTGTATGAGAGAAGCTCACACTTCCCCCTTTTGAGCCTGCTGCTCCAGCAGAGTTAAAATTCCTCTCTTGGAAAACAGCCTTACTGCTAGCCATCACTTCAGCAAGAAGAGTGTCTGAGTTACAGCCCTTATGGCTGTGGATCCCTTCATTATCTTCCATGCAGACAGGGTTACCCTCAGGACTAATCCATCTTTTATGGCCAGGGTGGTATCCAGTGTGGCTTTAAACCAATCCATCCATTTGCCAACCTTTTTTCCTAATCCTCAGAATAAAAGGGAAAGGATCCTGCACTCCTTGGACATGCACAGACAGCTCAGGTTCTACTTTGACAGGACTAAACCTTTCAGAAAATCTGACCAGCTGCTAGTCAGCTTTGCTAGAGGGGCAGAGGGGAAGGCCATTTCGAAACAAACCATTTCTAAATGGATAGTACACTGCATCCATTTCTGCTACAAACACCATGGAAAACCTACCCCACAGGGATCAGGCCTCATTACACTAGGGCTACCTCAACCTCTACAGCTTTTTTCACGGGAGTCCCTACCAGGGGCATCCTGGAAGTTGCAACCTGGAGATGTTCATCGTGTTTCACAGTTGCAGTCATTACACTTGGGTTATCCTGCTGGTATCTTTTCTAAATCCAGAGCTGGATTTGCCACAGCAGTCTTACAAGGCCTGCTAGCCATCCCTACTACTTCTTGACTGCCTCCACCCTTCCTCAGCTTTGGGAATCAACCCAAGTGTGATGACTGTAGCAGTGAAACACTAAGAACATAGTACAGTTGTGTACACTTACCATAAATGTAGCTGTATAAATGTACCTCTCAATACATCTGCAACAACTGGAAAGGCCGCAGAAATACCTCACTAAAAGAATCACAGGCTTAAAGCAGATGCCCTATGCTGACCGCCTTAAAAAACTCCAGCTATACTCTGTCGCATATTGTCTACTCAGAGGCGATCTCTGCTTAACATACAAGGCCATGTCAAACCCAGAGCTGTTGGACATGCTACACTTAAAGAAATCCCAATCCCTCAGAGCCACACGCTCCAGGGAGCTAAACCTTGTCAACACAATAAACAAAACATGCTGGAGGGATAGTTTCCTGACCCAGAGACTCCCCAAACTCTGGAATAGACTGCCCATACATGTCAAGCAGAGCCGCCTCCTTGGCCCTCTTGAAAAGGAATCTTGACAGTTGGATGGAAGAAAGGAAATTCAGCCTGGGGATCACGTCAGTCGCCCTGCTAGACAATGGTCCAGGGAAGTAAATAGTGTGGTAAGAAATAGCTAGGGAATTTTTATGGCTAGGCTTGTATAGGCCCTAGGGCCAATAGCCTAGTACCAACCTATGAACCTATGTTCGAGTGTATTAACTGTTGCAGTCCTGGTTACCCTCCCTCCAGCACCCAGTCTTTCTATACTTTCTACCTATCCTCTTTTTTGGCCATATCTTATGGAAATGTTATTTACTTTTTACTGATGGTGTTCCACACCATTTGATTGCTTCCTATTTTTGGGGCTCCTGACATCTGGGGCAAGAAAAACTGATGTAATGGCGTTGGCTGCATGTTTTATACCCTTACAGTAACAAGAACTATATGCTTTGCAAGTATGGTGTGCCCGGCCAAACCAAAGACAACCAAACACCAACGGCCAGCAATTTGCAATACAAAGATACTGAAGTCTTAAATGAAAATCAAATATAATATTTATTCAATATTCTTATTGTGAATTTCTCCAAACTGGTTTCGGCTATCAAGCCTTCATCAGTGGGTAAAGTTTCCCTCTGTTGAGGGTGGTGATTATTTATACATATCCCCAACCAATGAAAAACATGGTACAGCCCAACATAATGGTTAGAGTACATTGTTAAGTTTCAAACATAAAATTAGGCTCAACCATATTACTGAATGCACTGACAATGATAAAACAAAATTCCCATGTGATAGTGAAACAATAATGAAGTTTAAAAAATACATATATCCAATTGTGTATAAAAGAATAATAATCTGAAATGCATCATATCTGCCATGTGTAACTCTACCTGGAGAGCATATCCTATATGCCTTATACAATGCTTTGCTCATAAGTAAAATACTTTTATGTATGAGAATTCTTATATGTAATATAAATTAAATACAGAACATTTGTTAATATATGTGTATGTATGTGTATGTATAAGGTATATCATATGTGAACATGCGATTTGAAAGGACAAAGGTCCTATCCGATTCTCCAGTATTATATATAGTATAGAATTCCTACATACCCAGTGGAGTACCTGGTATATTCAATAATAAATCAAAAAACATGCTCCACAATATTAAGATATACACATACCTATTAAGCTGATTATGAGCATATTTAGGCCTCCGAAGAAGATTAACCCACAGCTACTAATAGCTGGTGGGTTTTCCAAATATACATACCATCTTAGGACTTTTTACAAATGATCATTAAGACCTGGGGGAAAAAGTCCTCCAAGGTTAATGATCCAATATTTCTCTTTATGGTTTAGGATGGTATGCCAACCCTGTTGGTTACTTCTGTCCCCTGTGATTTTATCTATGATCATAAACATAAAATTAGCATTGGTATGTTTAATAGTATGTCTGTATAGGGCATTGGTTTCTTTTTTGTTTCGGATGTCACTTTTGTGTTCAGTCATTCTGATTCTGAGTGAGCGAGAGGTCTGGCCCACATAAAAAGCTGAGCATTGGCAAGTGGCTAAGTAAATGATCCAACTACTACTACAGTTCCCAAACACCCTAGAGTTGTACACTCTATTAGTGTTAGCACTGGTAAATTTTTTGTTTGCTTACATGTGAGCATGAACCACAATGACCACATGGGAAAGTGCCCAAAAGTTTGTCTCCAGTCATAGTCATTTGCTGATATAGTGCGTCTCCACTCTCCTTATGCTTGTAATGAGAAAAAAGACCACCTAAAGTTTTTCCACGCCTAAATGAAAACATACATTTAGGACCTAAAAGTTTCCTTAATTCCTCATTGGCCAAGAGTATACTCCAATGGGTGTTCAATATATTCCTGATAACATTGTGATTCCGTCCATATGTAGTCACAAACCTAAGGGTAGATTCTTCCAATGTAGTTGTTCGCTTTTTATATTGTAACAAAGCATTTCTATCCTGAGTAGTGGACCATTCACTTGCTCTAAGTATATCTGATTCTCTATATCCCCTGTCTTTAAATCTATGGTAAAGATCTAATCTGGCTTGTTCAAAATCTTGTTCTGATGAGCTGATGCGTTCAATATGCATAAATTGAGATTTCGGTATATTTCGGATGGTGTGGTGCGGATGCATACTTGACGCATGGAAAAAGAGTGTTGTACTGTGGATATTTCTGATAGGTCTTGGTATTCAGGGTATGATCTTCATTCCTATATACTGTTTCATCCAGAAAATCAATGGTATCATGATGTGATGTTACGGTAAACTCAATGCCCCATATATTTCCATTCAAATACTCCACAAATTCCTGTAAGTACGCCCGATCTGCTCTCCACACCATCCAGCAGTCATCCAAATATCTGCGCCAGATGTCAATCTCCACCATATACAGATTATGGAGGGGTCATAGATCATGCATTCCTCAAAAAAGGCCATGAATAGGTCTGCATGTATGGGAGCAAAAGATGCTCCCATGGCAGTACCCTGTAGTTGCTAGTAGCACTCTCCGTGGAAATAAAAAACATTTTTATTAAGTACGTGTTCTGCCATGCATACCAATAATGTATTAAATCCAGGTGGATACAGTGTCGAATGTTCAAGCCAATACTGTAAAGCCTGTAGTCCAGCCCAATGAGGTATGCTTGTGTATAAAGATTTCACATCCAGTGTACACATTAGCCACCCTGGCTCCAATTGTGTATCCTGTATGATTTGAAGGAAGTGAGTAGTGTCCTGTAATCTGGCTCTAACTGAAGTAAGTAAGGGTTTCAAATAGTGTGTAAGAAAAGCTGATAGAGGTTCAGTTAAGGAACCCATGCCGGAAACAATGGGTCTCCCCGGAGGTTTGGAAAGGGATTTGTGAATCTTGGGAAGAAGGTAAAGTATTTGTTTTTGGGGGTCCGTAACCGTTAGATGTTTCACAGTACTCTTAGTAATAATACCTTCCTCTTTCGCTTGGTTTAAAATGGTGTCGATTTCCTTCTTAAATACAGCAGTAGGATCAATGGACATATACATATAACATCGAATATTGGCAAGTTGTCCCCTGCCCTCATTCATATAGTATCCCATACTCATAACCACTACTGCACCTCCTTTATCAGCTGGCAGAATAACAATGTTATGATTGTTCCTTAATTCATCCATAGCAACCTTTTCAGATGGGGACATATTTTGTCCCACAATCATCCAGATATCTGCACCAGATGTCAATCTCCACCATATACAGATTATGGAGGGGATCATAGATCATGCATTCCTCAAAAAAGGCCATGAATAGGTCTGCATATATGGGAGCAAAAGTTATACCCCTGACAACCTGACATCATGGATGTGGCGACAGCATCCAATGCAGAAATCCCAAGACTCTGGTATTCGGGCCGACTGAGGGCTAACTGCAGGAAGATAACCCAAGTGTGATGACAGCAACAGTGAATACACTCGAACATCTACATTTATGGTAAGTGAACACAACTGTACTTTCCTTTTGCCATTTATATACTATGTAGCTTCTCTCTTATTTGCACTGTCTCAGGTAAAAACTTGCATGACTTTTAAATACTTTCAAATCAAATATGTAGGGTCATGCTGCTTTCACCAAGAAGAGAGCATTAATATGATTCCCGTAGAAGGGCAGACATGCTCCCAGCAGAAGGAAGCTGGCCTTTTAGTCACACTAGCTTACAATCACCAGTTTCTTGACTGGAAATCTGAATTGTGCAGATGACAAAATAGAACTGGGGCCACGGTGACTGTGGCTGCCCTTCTAATTCCTGCATGTGACTTCACAATGTATTAGTGGGAGATATAATCCCCCATATGTGTGAGATGGAGACCCCTAGGATTTGTGACAAGATTAGAATCTCAGAAGAGTAAATGCAAAAAAATGACAAATTTCAAATGGCATTGTTATAGTCCATTGGTATGGTCACATATCTGTTATATACAGTTCATAAGATCCACCCATCCTCAACCCCTTTTTCCCATTTTTGCAAATGGGGTCGGCATGTCACCTCAACAGTGACAATCATCTCGAGCCAACAATTCATAAGATCTTTTTTCTAAAAATTTCTGTTTTTGTAAGCATCTGTCTCTCTTTCTCTCTGCAAGGAGTATAATTCTGCTGCTTTGCCTGTATATTCTTAGTACTGTTTCTTGATGTTATAGTTGCATGACTTAGAATCGCTTGTATTTATATAAAATTGTCGTCACACACTCATTATTTGCGTCTGCATTTGGCATATGCCATAGGTTAAAAATGGTCTACTTTGGATCACTCCACTCTGCTAATTCACAAGTAATAAATAAACAAATAAATGTTAACTTTTTTTTTCTTGCAAGTCTTTATTGGTGTTTTTGAAAGCTTTGCATGTACTCTAATTTTTTTAAGGAATTCATCGTCTTAAAAAGAGCCTTCCAGACAGGAAACCAGGGTTAATGGCAAAATCATATGATCCAATTGCTCCTATAGCAGAAGAAATCAGTGAAGAAGCATGTCTTTTGTGCTTTGATGAATTTCAGGTGAGAAAAAGAGGAATATCTTTCTGTAGCTACCAAGATGTAACTTTTTTTGTCAAACTAAATGTATATCTGGATTGTTTGTAAAAATAATAATCTTCAGTAATTGGTACTTTTTCATGTAGAGTAACTCTTGTGTATGTTGTGAAGTACATAATCCTTGCATATTGTACCTTCAAACTTCTCAGTGTGTTTTCTTGTAGAAAGAATTGATAATCATAACGTGCTTTTGTCATTAATAAAATATGTAATGGGTAGGTTAAACAGATTTTTTGTTTTTATAATTAAGTTATTAGAAAGTCATGTATTTGGACCATCTCAGTAGTGGAAACGCATGAACATTTATTATAATTTGGGATTTAAGCCATAATCTGTATTTCTTCCTGTAATTACAGTACTGTCAGTTTGCTTTACTGGGTGCTCTGTACTTGGAATATGTTTATTTTTGTACAAATATAATAGATGTATTACCCTTCAAGTGGAATGCATTAGTAGTCTTTTATATAAGTACTAAGTAATCATTATGCAGACCATTATAAACCTAGCCAATAAATAACCCAGATTCAGAATTTACCACCAATCTCTAGCAAGACACCACAAGATAGATAGATCATGGGAGAATATGAGGCCACCCACCCTATTATCTAAGTTTATCTCAAAGGTAGCAATGGTGCCACTTTGCCTGACAGGTAGTTGAAGATTGTTTCAGAGGGTGGAGAATAAGCTGGGATACAAATATATTGTGCCATTTTGTCCTGTTTATCTGTGGTGAAGGTTTATTTGCTTTAACTGGGTTTTGAGGAACCACTTGTTTTGTGAAGGAATTTGAAGTCAGAGGGTTGGCCCTTTCATGGCTTGAAAGGCTAGACACTGATCACCAAAGAGGAGTCTGTAAGAGACTGAGGACAGAGAGGCCAGTCTGTCTTGATAGGAAGAGTTTTTGAGGTCACTGATCTTTTTAGGTTGGAATCTTTGTGATTTCTCTAGTTGAGTGATATGTTTAGTTGAACACATGCCAAAAGGGGGCATTATACTCTGTAACTGGTTTGATGAGATAGAAGTAAAGGGCAATTGAGACATTTTTGAATAAAGAGGAGATATCTTTGGAAATTAGATGAGTCAGAGAGGAGACTTTCTGGACTACAATGGAGTCACGATGGTTAAGAGATAAGGAATCACTAACAGGAGTGCCTAGATCCCTTAAGACGGTACCTGATTTCAAGGATGTGGCACTTGCATGGTATGTGAAAATGTTTTGTTTGCCAAAATTAATTGCATTACATTTCTCATAATTTAGTGTCCTTGTAGCAGATGTCAACATGGTCTAATCAATGCTGGAGCAATTGTGAGTCAATGAAAGCTCTATTAACAACACCTAGTTTATATTAATTTGCAAACTTAGATAACTATTGACTACACAAGTCCAGCAGACACAGAATCCAGAAGCCAACAGGAGGTACACAGCCACTTAAGAATTTGCCAAAACTGGATGAATTCACCAAAGACACTTTTATTAGCGCACAAAGACAAGCACTTTTGTCTCTGTCAGATCAGAGACTTTATCAAGATAAAAAACAGAACAGAAAGCACCAAAATATAACCCCATCCCAATTAACAACAATTAGAAAACCATCATTGAATTAACCCACGAAAGCACTTCAATACATTTACTCAAAACCTTATTTGTCGGGATAATACCAATAATAATCATCATTAATAAAAACATCCTGTTACATAAAAAATCATATTTTATGAAATAATAAATATACATAATAAGAAAATATGCACATCTGCTTCACACACAAAATTTACACTGAGACAAATACAAATAAATTTGATACATATAATGGCAAATATACAATAAAAACTTTTAAAACCTGAAAAATATAAAAAAAATATATATGTACATATAAATAGAAGCATGTACTCATAAAAAACACAAATATGTATATGCTTGTGCATGCAAAAAACAGAAGAGGGGTCATCACCTCTCTAGTGCCCTTAATTTCAAAAAACAGGCAAGAGAAAACATATCATTCAAACCTGGCCATTTAGTTATGTTCATTCTTAGCTGCCAGAGCGCTTCCAACTTCTCAAGTAAGAGTGGCCATGGACCCACCTCGGATCCTTGCTCAACATATCAATAATGGCACATTTGAATGAATGTCCCCATATTCAATACAATGTCTTGCTAGGGCATTCGTTTTATTTTTCAACCTAATGTCCCTCACATGCTCGTAAATCCGGTTCCTGAGCTTTCTCTCAGTTTTTCCTATATAAAAACCGGGACATTGCAAACAGTATACCACCCTCTCCGACTGACATGAAAACTTGCCCGTAAACTTAATAACCTGCCCATTAATGGTCACCGATGAGCATTCCATAATACGTTCACACTGGTTGCATGCCCCACATTTTCTCATAGAACCCTCTCTTGAATCACCTATGGGGTTCTCAAGTAAATTTTTGAGGCATCTACCCTTCCTGTAAACAATAACTGGGGCGGTAGTCATACATTTCCTCACCTCATCACAGGATGACAAAATGACCCAGTTCTTAAACAGAATATCTACAGCACTAAAGGTGGTAACAAAAGCTGACCTGAAATTATTATAAGTACTCACATTAGGCCCTCCACCACCATTGACACTAGATTTTGTCACCAGAACCTCAGTGCCTGAATCCAGCATTCCAGAATGGTCATTCATTATGCCGTCCCCAATCCTGGATAATATAGCTTTGAAATGACCCCTTTCCCTCTTATTAATTACCTCCAACATTACTTCCTGAATTAAAGTAGGGGGATAACCTCTCCTCAAAAACATAGCCTTCAAAACATCACACTCCTTCAGAAAGGATTCAAAAAGGGACACCATACGCTCTGCTCTCACAAATTGCCCCTTGATGACCGCCTTTTTCTGTTTGAATGGATGTGAGCTACTGAAGTGCAGGAAACTGTTTGAGTCTGTCTCCTTTCTGAATATTTCAGCAATAAAGGACCGTCAGCTAGTATCTTTAATTAATCTCACATCTAGGTATGGGATTTCATTCCTTCCTATCGTGTGTAATCCTCAAAAATGAGGTTGACTCATTGATGTAAGTCACAAAATCAGAAATTAAATCAAAAGGCCATCCAAAAAAATAAGAATATCATCCAGGTAACAGATATACACCTTACAATAGGGAAAGAACTGTGAATCGAATAAAAATTTATTTTCCCAGTCAATCATAACAGTGTTTGCAAAAATACCCCCACACTGTGAACCCATAGCCACTCCATCCATTTGAAGGTAAAAATCCTTTTCAAATAAAATTCAGTTATTCTTTAAAACAAGTTCAGTGAGCTGTTCATAAACATTAATCCTATCCTGGGACATGCCTTTGGAAAACAGATACTTGCATACACATTCCAATCCGATATCATGGGGTATTACCTTGTAGAGGTTTTTCATGTCTACAGTGATGAACATCCCTGATTCAATATAACCCAAATTATTAATCCTGTGCAGGACATCCCAGGAGACTTTACACATAAACCTCTCATCCCTCAACAATGATTTTAATTTGATGTCCACAAATTTCGCTGTTGGGTATGTAATAGACCCCTGACCATCAACAGTAGGTCGCATAGGTGGGTCCGAAAGGCTCTTGTGAATCTTGGGCAAGCCAAACATAGAGGGGATTTTTGGATGGGTGACTGACATGTAATTGAACTCATCTATTGTAAGGGACCCCTCAATGAACCTATCATTCAGCTGGTCTCTAACTTTACAATATAAACCATTCAACTCTTTTAATGAGATTTTCCTATAATGCACACTATTTAACCTCTCTTTCATTCTATTGTTATAATCAGCCACATCCATCACAACCATCCCCCCACCTTTATCATGTTTAATTATTCTCACATCCAGATTGTTTCTAAGCTTCTCAAGACTCACCACTTCAGCGTCACTCAGATTTAGTAGAGGTTTCTGCCTAGGGATATTCCTCATGTCAGTCTCTCAAAGCCTTTCAAAAATGTGTGGATAGGGGTGCAGCAGAGGGTTAAAGGTACTTGATATATGTAGGAGATCACCCACAAAATCCACCGACTGAAAGTAAAAATTCAGGTTCAAGCTCCTCACAAATTGTTTCAAATCTACTAAAGTGTTGGGCATAGTAAAGTTACTAACCGGTACAAAAGTTGTGCCCCTGGCCAATAAATCACAATCTGTCACTTCAATGCATAGTGATGAAAAATTAAACACAGTGAAGTCACCAGCGAAATTCTGGAGAATTCTACAAGTATCAGCAACCATACGCTGATTATCAACTTCTACTGCTAAAATACCCGCTCTGTCCCCCCTCCTCTGTTGGGGCCTGTAACTGCCCCGGCCTCTGTAAGTGGTTGTGTTTACAAGAGGGTACCCCTCCCTGTTGTAGCGTTCCCTCAATCTTTCCGACCTCCTCAAAGGAGGAAAATCCTCTTCTTCTAAAAAAGCCGGGGAATTGGTCTCATTCTCACCAAATCCATTATTCACATTAGCAGAATTGGCATTGTCTAGATTATTAAACCCCTCCCCCAACCTTGAGATTTAGGAGGTTCGGGATAGGCCGTATCATTCCTATACTCAGTCTGTCACAATCGATTTTTTTATTTTTCTTTCCCTGATAATATTAATCTGATGTTCTATACTTTTGAACACCCTATTGTACGTAAACACATTATTCAAATGCATAGCGCCATCCACTATCAGTTTATCAGTATCCAAAACAGTAGCCTCTTTAATAAGATCCATGAGCAATAAATAATTATGTTTAATAACAAGCTGCATGTACTCCACCCCATGTTTATCAAAGAGCTCTAATAACTCCTTGTAAATCAAAGAATTAGCTACCAGGCCTGTTTGGTAATGCCACATACGTAACCCCATGGGCACAATCTCTAACCTTATACATTCCTTAAAGTAGCAGTTGTCAAGCTGTAATTTTTTTATTTTTATCAACAAATAGTCTAACTTCTGTAAATTGGTATTATAGTCCGAGTGACTCACTGCCACTTCATTTCCAGAGGAGCTTGAATTATTATATAACCATTCGTCTCGTAAGAAGTGTGAAACATTGGGGCAATTCAATAGTGCAGATCCGGCCCTGTTCACCCTCGTATCAGCACCATTAGTCGGTTGCAGTCCTCTTGCTTGCTCGCCCATATCCGAGCCAAAGTTATTACTAAGAAAACCAGGTCTTACAGGTTAATCAAGGGATTCTTTCACCAACAACCATTGAACGGCCCCACTCCCAGACCCATTTACAGTCAAAACCTCCTGGGTCAAAGGTGCTTCCTGCACAGGCCAAAAAAATACACATTTCAAATGGCTTTTTCTTGGTTGGCCCTAAAAATTCCCCCCGTTTTTTGCAAGGGGTCAACTCAACAGTGACAATCATCTCAAGCCAACAATTCATAAGATCTTTTTCTAAAAATTTCTGTTTTGTAAGCATCTGTCTCTTTCTCTCTGCAAGGAGTATAATTCTCTGCTGCTTTGCCTGTATATTCTTAGTACTGTTTCTTGATGTTATAGTTGCATGACTTAGAATCGCTTGTATTTATATAAAATTGTCAAGCCACACACTCATTATTTTATGCGCTTCTGCATTTGGCATATGCCATAGGTTAAAAATGGTTCACTTTGGATCACTCCACTCTGCTAATTCACAAGTAATAAATAAACAAATAAATGTTAACTTTTTTCTTGCAAGTCATTATTGGTGTTTTTGAAAGCCTTTGCATGTACTCTAATTTTTTAAGGAATTCATCGTCCTAAAAAAGAGCCTTCCAGACAGGAAAACCAGGGTTAATGGCAAAATCATATGATCCAATTGCTCCTATAGCAGAAGAAATCGAAGAAGAAGCATGTCTTTTGTGCTTTGATGAATTTCAGTGAGAAAAAGAGGAATATCTTTCTGTAGCTACCACGATGTAACTTTTGTCAAAATAAAATTATATCTAGATTGTTTGAAAATGCATAATCTTCAGTAATTGGTACTTTTCATGTAGAGTAACTCCTGTGTATGTTGCTGTGAAGTACATAATCCTGTATTGTACCTTCAAACTCTCCTCAGTGTGTTTTCGTAGAAAGAATTGATAATCATAGCGTGCAAGGTTTTGTCATTAATAATAAAATAGCGTAATGAGAGTAGGTTAAACAGATTTTTTATTTTTATACCGGGTTATTAGAAAGTCAGTGTATTTGGACCCATCTCTTGTAGTGGAAACGCATGTAACATTTATTATAATTTGGGATTTAAGCTTCATAATCTGTATTTCTTCCTGTAATTACAGTACTGTCAGTTTGCTTTACTGGGTGCTCTGTACTTGGAATATGTTTATTTTTGTACAAATATAATAGATGTATTACCCTTCAAGTGGAATGCATTAGTAAATTATATAAGTACTAAGTAATCATTATGCAGACCATTATAAACCTAGCCAATAAATAACTCAGATTCAGAATTTACCACCAATCTCTAGCAAGACACACCACAAGATAGATAGATCATGGGAGAATATGAGGCTGCCCACCCTATTATTTAGGTTTATCTCAAAGGTCGCAATGGTGCCACTTTGCCTGACATGTAGTTGAAGATTGTTTCAGTGGGTGGGGAATAAGCTGGGATAGAAATATATTGTGCCATTTTGTTCTGTTTATCTATGGTGAAGGTTTATTTGCTTTAACTGAGTTTTGAGGAACCACTTGTTTTCTGAAGGAATATGAAGTCAGAGGGTTGGCTCTTTCATGGCTTGAAAGGCTAGACACTGATCACCAAAGAGGAGTCTGTAAGAGACTGAGGACAGAGAGGCCAGTCTGTCTTGATAGGAAGAGTTTTTGGAGGTCACTGATCTTTTTAGGTTGGAATCTTTGTGATTTCTCAAGTTGAGTGATATGTTTAGTTGAACACATGCTAAAAGTGGCATTATACTCTGTAACTGGTTTGATGAGATAGAAGTAAAGGGCAATTGAGACATTTTGGAATGAGAGGAGATATCTTTTGGAAATTAGATGAGTCAGAGAGGAGACTTTCTGGACTACAGTGGAGTCACGATGGTTAAGAGATAAGGAATCACTAACAGGAGTGCATAGATCCCTTCAGACAGTGCCTGATTTGAAGGGTGTGGCACTTGCATGGTATGTGAAAACGTTTTGTTTGCCAAAATTAATTGCATTACATTTCTCATAATTTAGTGTCCTTGTAGCAGATGTCAACATGGTCTAATCAATGCTGGAGCAATTGTGAGTCAGTGGAAGTACAATTAACAACACCTAGTTTATATTAATTTGCAAACTTAGATAACTATTGACTACACAAGTCCAACAGACTTAGAATCCAGAAGCCAACAGGAGGTACACAGCACGCTAAGAATTTAAGCAAACTGATGAATCCACCAAAGACACTTTTTATTACAAGACAAAGACATAGCACTTTCGCCCTCTGTCAGATCACAGACTTATCAAGATAAAACAGAACAGAAAGCACCAAACATATAACCCCCATCCCCATTAACAATTAGCAAACCATCATTGAGAATTAACTCAAACGAAAACACCTCAATGATTTACTCAAAACCTTATTTGTCGGGATAATACGCTCAATAATAATCAATATTAATAAAAACATCCTGTTACATAAAAAAAATCATATTTTATGAAATGATAAATATTACATAATAAGAAAATATGCACATCTGCTTCACAATAAGCCAAATGTACACTGAGAAAAATACAAATAAATTTGATACATATAATGGCAAATATACAATAAAAACTTTTAAAACCTGAAAAATATAAAAAAATATATATGTACATATAAATAGAAGCATGTACCTATAAAAAACACAAATATGTATGTGCTTGTGCATGCAAAAAACAGAAGAGAGGGGTCATCACCTCTCTAGTGCCCTTAATTTCAAAAAACAGGCGAGAGAAAACATATCATTCAAACCTGGCCATTTAGTTACGTTCATTCTTAGCTGCAAGAGCGCTACCAACCTCTCAAGTAGGAGAGGCCATGGACCCACCTTGGATCCCTGCTTAGCATATCAATAATGGCAAATTTGAATGAATGTCTTCATATTCAATACAATGTCTTGCTAGGGCATTTGTTTTATTTTTCACCCTAATGTCCCTCACATGTTTGTAAATCCGGTTGCTGAGTTTTCTCTCAGTCTTTCCTATATAAAAACCGGGACATTACAAACAAATAGCGCAGTACGCCACCCTCTCCGACTGACATGAAAACTTGCCTGTAAACTTAATAACCTGCCCATTAATGGTCACCGATGAGCATTCCATAATACGTTCACACTGGTTGCATGCCCCACATTTTCTCATAGAACCCTCTCTTGAATCACCTATGGGGTTCCCAAATAAATTCTTCAGGCATCTACCCTTCCTGTAAACAATAACCAGGGCAGTAGTAATACATTTCCTCACCTCATAACAGGATGACAAAATGACCCAGTTCTTAAACAGAATATCTACAGCACTAAAGGTGGTAACAAAAGCTGGCCTGTAATTATTATCAGTACTCACATTAGGCCCTCCACCACCACTGACACTAGATTTTGTCACCAGAACCTCAGTGCCTGAATCCAGCATTCCAGAATGGTCATTCATTATGCCGTCCCCAATCCTGGATAATATAGCTTTGAAATGACCCCTTTCCCTCTTATTAATTACCTCCAACATTACTTCCTGAATTAAAGTAGGGAGATAACCTCTCCTCAAAAACATAGCCTTCAAAACATCACACTCCTTCAGAAAGGATTCAAAAAGGGACACCATACTTGCCTCACAAATTGCCCCTTGATGACCGCCTTTTTCTATTTGAATGGATGTGAGCTACTGAAGTGCAGGAAGCTGTTCGAGTCTGTCTCCTTTCTGAATATTTCAGCAATAAAGGACCGACAGCTAGTATCTTTAATTAATCTCACATCTAGGTATGGGATTTCATTCCTTCCTATCGTGTGTAATCCTCAAAAATGAGGTTGACTCATTGATGTAAGTCACAAAATCAGAAATTAAATCAAAAGGCCATCCAAAAAAATAAGAATATCATCCAGGTTATGGATATACACCTTACAATAGGGAAAGAACTGTGAATCGAATAAAAATTTATTTTCCCAGTCAATCATAACAATGTTTGCAAAAATACCCCTGCACTGTGAACCCATAGCCACCCCATCCATTTGAAGGTAAAAATCCTTTTCAAATAAGATGCAATTATTCTTTAAAACAAGTTCAGTGAGCTGTTCATAAACATTAATCCTATCCTGGGACACGCCTTTGGAAAACAGATACTCGCATACACATTCCAATCCGATATCATGGGGTATTACCCTGTAGAGGTTTTTCACGTCTACAGTGATGAACATCCCTGATTCAGTATAACCCAAATTATTAATCCTGTGCAGGATGTCCCAGGAGTCTTTACACATAAACCTCTCATCCCTCAACAATGATTTTAATTTGATGTCCACAAATTTCGCTGTTGGGCATGTAGTAGACCCCTGACGATCAACAATAGGTCGAATAGGTGGGTCCGAAAGGCTCTTGTGAATCTTGGGCAGGCCAAACATAGAGGGGATTTTTGGATGGGTGACTGACATGTACTTTAACTCATCTATTGTAAGGGATTCCTCATTGAACATATCATTCACCTGGTCTCTAACGTTACAATATAAACCATTCAAGTCATTTAATGAGATTTTCCTATAATGCACACTATTTAACATCTCTTTCATTCTATTGTTATAATCAGCCACATCCATCACAACCATCCCCCCACCTTTATCATGTTTAATTATTCTCACATCCGGATTGTTTCTAAGCTTCTCAACTCACCACTTCAGCATCACTCAGATTTAATAGAGGTTTCCACCTAGGGATATTCCTCATGTCAATCTCTCAAAGCCTTTCAAAAATTTGTAGAGAGGGGTGCAGCAGAGGGTTAAAGGTACTTGATATATGTAGGATCACCCCCACAAAATCCAATCCACTGAAGGTTCAGCTCCTCACAAATTGTTTCAAATCTACTAAAGTGTTGAGCATGCTAAAGTTACTAACAGGTACAAAAGTCGTGCCCCTGGCCAATAAATCACAATCTGTCCTTTCAGTGCATAGTGATGAAAAATTAAACACATTGAAGTCACCAGCGGAATTCTGGAGAATTCTACAAGTATCAGCAACCATACGCTGATTATCAACTTCTACTGCTAAAACCCCCCCCCCCATGTCCCCCCTCCTCTGTTGGGGCCTGTAACTGCCCCGACCTCTGTAAGTGGTCATGTTTGCAAGAGGATACCCCTCCCTGTTGTAGCATTCCCTCAATCTCTCCAACCTCCTCAAAGGAGGAAAATCCTCTTTTTCTAAAAAAGCCGGGGAATTGGTCTCATTCTCACCAAATCCATTATTCACATTAGCAGAATTGGCATTGTCTAGATTATTAAACCCCTCCCCCAACCTTGAGATTTAGGAGGTTCGGGATAGGCCGTATCATTCCAATACTGCAATCTATCACAATTGATTTTTTTTATTTTCCTTTCCCTGCTAATGTTAATCTGATGTTCTATACTTTTGAACACCCTATTGTATGTAAACACATTATTCAAATGCATAGCACCATCCACTATCAGTTTATTCAAAACAGTAGCCTCTTTAATAAGATCCATAAGCAATAAATAGTTATGTTTAATAACAAGCTGCATGTACTTCACCCCATGTTTATCAAAGAGCTGTAGTAACTCCTTGTTCAGCAAAGAATTGGCTACCAGGCCTGTTGGGTAACACCACGTACGTAACCCCATGGGCACAATCCCTAACCTTATACATTCCTTAAAGTAGCAGTTGTCAAGCTGTAATTTTTTTATTTTTATCAACAAATAGTCCAACTTCTGTAAATTGGTATTATAGTCAGAGTGACTCACTGCCACTTCATTTCCCGAGGAGCTTGAATTATTTATTTATTTGTTTACATTTGTTGACCGGGAGTGTCCGACTGGACATAGGTCCATTTTCAGTGGAGGCCCGGGGAGAAAAGTTCCACAGTTAAAATAGACAGTAGTTACATTGGATTACATAGCGATTAAGAATTTAACATAGCAATTACTTACAACATATTTACAGATGAAGAACATAGTACATCAATAGACAACTAGAATCTTTATCTGTGAAGTACATAACAGACATTAACAAATGTTACAATAAGAAGGTCCTGCTGTATAATAAATACTAAGCTTATGAGCATCTGAGCTTGCTATAATCAAGGTAGTTAGTGGAGTGGAAAGAAAGGTAGTGGTTGGATGGGGTGGGTGATATTAGAGTGGGAGTTGCAAGGGCATAGCCAGCATGTTCGTAGGTGCGCTTTTAGTAAAGTTTTGAAGTGGGTGCATGATGGTATGGAGGTAATTGTGGGTGTGAAACATATGGGGCAATTCAGTAGTGCAGATCCGGCCCCGTTCACCCTTGTATCAGCACCATTAGTCGGTTGCAGTCCTCTTGCTTGCTCGCCAAAGTTATTATTAAGAAAACCAGGTGTTACAGGTGAATCAAGGGATTCTTTCACCAACAACCATTGAACGGCCCCACTCCCAGACCTGTTTACAGTCAAAACCTCCTGGGTCAAAGGTGCTTCCTGCACAGGCTGCACTTCCTGAGACGCAAGCCGATTGCTTGCTGAAACGAGCAACTGTTGCTGCAGTTCGATCTTGTCAAGTCGCTCTGAAAGGTGGGTAACAGGTCCCAGCAGAGGAGGAGGGATTTTAGCAGTAGAAGTTGATAATCAGCGTATGGTTGCTTATACTTGTAGAATTCTCCAGAACTCTGCCGGTGACTTCAATGTAATGTTTCATTACTATGGATTGAAAGGACAGATTGTGATTTATTGGCCAGGGGCATGACTTTTGTGCCGGTTAGTAACTTTAGTATGCTCAACACTTCAGTAGATTTGAAACAATTTGTGAGGAGATTGAACCTGAATTTTTACTTTCAGTCGGTGGATTTTGTGGGTGATCCCCTACATATACCAAGTACCTTTAACCCTCTGCTGCACCCCTCTCTACACATTTTTGAAAGGGTTTGTGAGATTGACTTGAGGAAAATCCCTAGGCAGAAACCTCTATTAAATCTGAGTGATGCTGAAGTGGTGAGTCTTGAGAAGCTTAGACACAATCCGGATGTGAGATTAAGCCTGATAAAGGTGGGGGTATGGTTGTGATGGACGTGGATGATTATAACAATAGAATGAAAGAGATGTTAAATAGTGTGCATTACAGGAAAATCTCATTAAATGAGTTGAATGGTTTATATTGTAAAGTTAGAGACCAGCTGAATGATATGTTCATTGAGAAGTCCCTTACAATAGATGAGTTCAATTACATGTCAGTCACCCATCCAAAAATCCCCACTATGTTTGGCTTGCCCAAGATTCACAAGAGCCTTTCGGACCCACCTATGTGACCTGTTGTGGATGGTCGGGGGTCTATTACATACTCAATAGTGAAATTTGTGGACATCAAATTAAAATCATTGTTTGGGGATGAGAAGTTTATGTGTAAAGACTCCTGTGACTTCCTGCATAGAATTATATTTATTAAATCGGGGCTGTTCATCACTGTAGACGTGAAGGACCTCTACACGGTAATATCCCATGATATCGGATTGGAATGGGTATGTAAGTTTCTGTTTTCCAAAGACGTGCCCCAGGATGGGATTAATGTTTATGAACAGCTCATTGAACTTGTTTTAAAGATTAATTGCATCTTATTTGATAAAGATTTTTACCTTCAAATGGATGGGGTGGCTATGGGTTTACCGTGTGGGGGTATTTTGGTAAACATTGTTATGATTGAACGGGAAAATACATTTTTATTCAATTCATGGTTCTTTCCCTATTGTAAGGTGTATATCCGTTACCTGGATAATATTCTTATTTTTTTGGATGGCCTTTTGATTTAATTACTAATTTTGTGACTTACATCAATGAGTCGGCCTCATTCTCGAGGATTACACACATGATAGGAAGGAATGAAATCCCATACCTAGATGTGAGATTAATTAAAGATATTAGCTCTTGGTCCTTTATTGCTGAAATATTCATAAAGGAGACCTGTTCACAGTTTCCTGCACTTCAGTAGCTCACAACCATTCAAACAGAAAAAGGTGGTCATCAAGGGGCAATTTGTGAGAGCAGCAAGTATGGTGTCCCTTTTTTAATCCTTCCTGAAGTGTGATGTTTTGAAGGCTATGTTTTTGAGGAGAGGTTATCTCCCTACTTTAATTTAGGAAATAATGTTTGAGGTAATTAATAAGAGGGAAAGGGTCATTTCAAAGTTATATTATCCAGGGTTGGGGACGGTGTAATGAACGACCATTCTGGAATGCTGGATTCAGGCACTGAGGCTCTGGTGACAAAGTCTAGTGTCAATGGTGGTGGAGGGCCTGATGTGAGTACTGATAATAATTTCAGGTCAGCTTTTGTTACCACCTTTAGTGCTGACAGACGACACATTATAGATATTCTGTTTAAGAACTGGGTCATTTTGTCATCCTGTGATGAGGTGAGGAAATGTATTACTACTGCCCTGGTTATTGTTTACAGGAAGGGTAGATGCCTGAAGAATTTACTTGGGAACCCCATAGGTGATTCAAGAGAGGGTTCTATGAGAAAATGTGGGGCATACAACCAGTGTGGATGTATTATGGAAGGCTCATCGGTGACCATTAATGGGCAAGTTATTAAGTTTAAAGGCAAGTTTTCATGTCAGTCGGAGAGGGTGGCAGTTTGCAATGTCCCTGTTTTTATGTCGGAAAAACTGAGAGAAAGCTCAGGAACTGGATTTACGAGCATGTGAGGGACATTTGGTTAAAAAATAAAACAAATGCCCTAGCATATGGGGGACATTCATTTAAATTTGCCATTATTGATATGTTGAGCACGGATCTGAGGGGTGGGGTCCATGGCCTCTCCTACTTGAGAGGTTGGAAGCACTCTGGCAGCTAAGAATGAATGCATCTAACTAGCCAGGTTTGAATGATATGTTTTCTCTGGCCTGTTTTTTGAAATTAAGGGCACTAGAGAGGTGATGACCCCTCTTCTGTTTTTTTTTGCATGCACAAGCATATACATATTTGTGTTTTTTATAGGTACATGCTTCTATTTATAGGTACATATATATTTTTTTATATTTTTCAGGTTTTAAAAGTATTTATTGTATATTTGCCATTATACATATCAAATTTGTACTTGTATTTTTCTCAGTGTACATTTTGTGTGAAGCAGATGTGGATATTTTCTTATTAGGTATATTTATTATTTCATAAAATATGATTTTTTATGTAACAGGATGTTTTTATCAGTGATGATTATTATTAGTATTGTCCTGACAAATAAGGTTTTGGGTAAATGTATTGAAGTGCTTTCGTGGGTTAATTCAATGATGGTTTGCTAATTGTTGTTAATTGGGATGGGGTTATATTTTGATGCTTCTTGTTCTGTTTTTTTATCTTGATAAAGTCTCTGATCTGACAGAGATGAAAGCGCTTGTGTTTATGTGCTAATAAAAGTGTCTTTGGTGGATTCATCCAATTTTGGCAAATTCAATTTAAATTCAAATTAAGTGGCTATGTACCTCATGTTGGCTTGTGGATTCGGGGTCTGTTGGACTTGTATTGTGTATTTTTTGGTCTGGTTTTATAACTAACTGTTGACTAGGAGCATTGGCTTGTAATCTGAGAAAAAGATGCCAAATAGGTGAATGTCCAACAATGAGCTCTGTGGTGCACCAGTGATAACTGTTTTGCTTTCAAAAGTGGCACCTGTGACTCTCCACATGGGATCTGTCAGACAACCAGTAATCTATCCACTGCACAACATCAGGATTTATTTTCAGATTTACAAGCCTGTCAATAATGTCTGCATGGGGAATAGTACCTCTTCTCCTACTGCCACACTTCACATCCTACCAACATTCATTACCCTCACAATTCCAACTAAAGTCGTGTATCATGTCTGCCAAGCAAAATACTTCTGAACCTCATCTTCCTATCGCACCCCATCTGTATCAATGCACATAAATCATACTGTTCAACTACACTTATCCAAAGCAATAGCTATTTATTCCCAAACTGGCTATTAAGCATAAAATCAAGCAAAAAATACCTCTCTCCATACCATTATACTTCCATAAACATAAAACTTAGAAGTGACATCCACCCAAACCCAGGCCCAACTCCGCATATTTAAGCTTCACACAGCTCATTGCTATCAGCTTCTTTATCTCTACCACGTCAAACACACACCTACCTTGGCCTTCATATATACCACACTAACTAATTATTTATAACAAGCTCCCTGAAGTGCATGCATGGGTAGAACCGCACACTCCAGAGATCTTAGTTGCCACAGAAACCTGGATCTGCCAGGAAAAAAAATTAAGACATTGCTCTGCCTGGCTATAGCATTATTTCATTAAACAGAGTCAACAAAAAAGCTGTTGGTGTTGCTGTTTTCTAAAAAAACACACCATATGTCTCCCTTCTCTCCCACATCCTACCAACTTTCTCTAATTCAGAAATCCTACTAACCATACTAAAAGTAAGCACTCAAAAGACAATTACAGTCATGGGTATACACACATCCTCCAGGTAACAGTGCTAAAACCCTGGAAGATCTTCCTTGCTGGCACTCTTCAAAAATATCTCATTGAAACATACTATTGGGTGATGTTAATATAGACAGGAAAAGAATTCAAAGTGAAAATCCAACAAATAATGTACATCTATACATGTTCACCCAACGTATAACCAGACCAATTAGATATAACAAAGTCACATTAAGACAAACAACCCTTGATTGGATCCCAATATCATTTCCAGATAAAATATCATCCCAAGGAACTCTGTCAGACATCCTAGGAGATTACTTACCAGTCTACAATGTAGCAGAGCATCAGCCCCAAAACAGATCATTACAGCCTGGTAAGAAAACATGCTACTTTTCATGAAGGCACTTTTTTAGTACCCAGCATCCCCTTAACTAGGAGTCAGTAAATACTCTTCCCCCATAGATGATGCTGTGTCTGAGTTCAAAAAAATATTCCTCAGTGTTCTAAACACACTAGCTCCCGTCAGAATAAAACAAGTCAAAACCATTCCTTCCCCATGGCTATCCTTAGCAACTAAATGACTCCAGAAACAAAGAGATAAACCATGGAAGGCCTGGTCAAAAAAGTAAAGCAGCTTCTACTTTACTAGGATATAGATAATTAAGAAAGCTAACAGCTCATCAGCAACAATAAGAAAATGTTACTCAGCCAGTCAGAATATACATACTAATAATCCAAAACAGTACTAGGCCTCAGTCAATAAATTAAGTCCAGGACTAGCTAAACAGTCAACACCAAACACACAGAAATATAATCAATGGGTTAACTTTTTAATTTAGAAAGTCCACAATCCCAACGTTCAATATATCAAACTTAGAACCTCAAGATTGTGGAAGCTCGAAATTAAAAAAAAAAAAAAAAAAGAAGCCATCAACAAACATGTTTTTGCAGGAGGGCAAGTCCCCCTGCACCCCCTACACCCTCTGCAACTTAAAAATACTAACTCCGAGATCGCACTACATTGAAGAGAATGGTAATGTTCCCATTCTGCACTGTATAGCGATCTCCACTACCATTCTTTTCATTGTAGAGTGATCTCGGAGTTAGTATATTTAACTTGCAGGGGGGTGTGGAGGCCCCCCTGCAAAAACATGTTTGTTGATGGCTTCTTTTTTTTAATTTCAAGATTCCACAGTGTCGAGGTTCTGAGTTTGATATATTGAATGTCGGTCGAGATTGTGGACTTTCGAAATTAAAAAGTGGACCCCATTCAATGTAGTTCCCACTTTAAAACAGACAGTACAGTCATTAACCAACCAGGCAACTGATCAAGCTCTTGATGTCCCTACTCAGTCAAATAACCTCATTCAACATTTCTTCTTCCAACCAGTTCTCACAAGTACCATCAAAAATACCTCAAAAACTTAAAGGGTACTATAACTGCCCCTGGCAAACTATTTGGTGAATATCTTTAAAATAGCAGCTAAGGTATATTCAGTTTCAAGTCTGATAAAGTGATCCATATCTGAAAACAAAGTCTCCTCTCTAAGGGAAAAAAAAACATTCATTAAACTACTGCACAAATGTGGAATCAATACAGATCTTTCAAACTAAAGTGCAGTTGTCATTTTATCTCCCTTTTAAAAAATATTCAATGCATTCTAATGCAACTTCTCAACTATTTAATAGATAACCACCATCTGGCTTTAACCCAGCATGGCTTCCGTCCTCAAAGCACAACTTCTGCTTTGTTAAATTTTGTTAATACTGTTAAAGCCCATAGAAATGCTAGAAGCCTAGTCTCCACTAACTTCCCAGGTATATTAGAAGCTTTTGATACTGTTTCCCACCAGAAACTCTTCAATAAACTTTTATCCTTAAACCTCACCAACTTTTCACTGCAGTGGTTCCATAGCTAATCCTCAAACATAGTGCAAGCAATGAAATGGAAAAATCATTTCTCCACACGTAACTTTTGATGTCGCAGAGATCTATACTAAGCCCCACAGTTTTCAGCATATTTATTAATGATTTCTTCACTGCTGCAAAAAATGCTACCCTAGTTCAATACACTGATGACTCGACCCTAATCTTCTCTGTCAAATCTCTGTCTAAACTTCAAGACCTGACACAGCAATCCTTCTTATTAATTGAAACATGGCTAAATAATTGACAAGTACTATTAATCCCTAAAAAAAGTAAAGTACTGCTTTGTACCCCAAAACACACCTGAACCAAAGTAGCACTATTCACTGACATCTCTTCCAGTAACACCATGACAGAACAACTAAATCACACAAAATTACTGGTTGTCATTATAAATGTCCATTTGAAATTCAACCACAGTATATCACACATGGTTAAAAAAACTCCTCAAACACTAGGTGCATTACACAGAGTAAAAACCTACTTCACTGACATAACCAGAAGATTTATAGCCTCTACTTTCCTACTGCCATGTTTCCTCTAGGCTGCCCGAATCTTCAATAACCTTCTCACAACTATCCAAACTTCAGCAATGTTATAATAGCCAAATTTACAGTAAACTGTAATACAAGAAGGGTAATCATTTGAAATATCAGGGCCCGCTACAGTGAGTCCTGAAACATGGACACTGAATAGCTGAGAAAACAGACTTGCATCTGCCAAGTCCAAGATTGCAATTTCTTGGAAAATTCCCTTTTTAATTATTTGACATTTGTTAACTGGGTTAGTCTGATTGGTTTTCAGCAGAGACCCAAGGAGAAAAGCTCAATTACAATATTTAGCAATACAATGATTAATACAAAAATTAAAGGAAAAGTGTGATTAATCATTATACAAAGCAACTAAAAAATACATAATACAAAGAAAAGACATATAAGTAAATCATAGGAACATTTTACATTAATTATGAATGTCAAGGATTTAAAACAATGTATGACTTAAGATAGTCAGCAAGACAGTCCTTACATTGTAATGCAGTAAGAGGACTCAGAAACCAGAGGAGAAGCTGTAATGCAGTAAGAGGACTCAGAAACCAGAGGAGAAGCTGTAATGCAGTAAGAGGACTCAGAAACCAGAGGAGAAGCTGTAATGCAGTAAGAGGACTCAGAAACCAGAGGAGAAGCTGTAATGCAGTAAGAGGACTCAGAAACCAGAGGAGAACCTGTAATGCAGTAAGAGGACTCAGAAACCAGAGGAGAAGCTGAGAAGGAGATTGATTGGAGGGATGTTAGTGGTGAAAGAAGATTGATTGGAGGGAATTTAGTGGTGAAGGAAGTAATATCAGAAATTTGAGTTACATTGGTAGTTGAGGTAGAAAGATGATGGGGACTTAGCAGTTGAGAGAGAGTCAAGGGGGAGATGTTCAGGTGGGGTCACTGCAGTAGCAGATCCAAGAGGTATGCAGGAATTCCTTTAATGCTATTATTTTTCTCCTAAGTGTGGCAGTCTTGGAGTTGGTGTAAATTATTGGGGGGGGGCTTGCCTCACATTGGGAGGTTCGGGAGGGGGGCTTGCAAAAAACAAAAAAGTTTAAAGGAAAAGAGAGATGTTCGAGATTCATTCTCCTGGATTTTCTTTTTTTTTTTTTTTTGTTCTCTCAGCACTTTGTGTTATGATTGCTGGCGTTTCAGTGCAGAGCTCAGTAGAGAAAATCACTGCTTAGCCCCCAAGGAATTAAAGTGGTTATAACTACCATATCACCTTGCTCTTTCTCAGCTAGCTACAATACACAGGCTTCTCTGTAAGCCGGAAAATTGCCCAGCCTTTAACAATTTAAATCAGCACTAATCCCCAACAGAGTTTTACACTGTAGAGAAAAATAACCATAATTAAACCATCTAATAATAAAGGTGACCTATATTCAGATGGTATACCTAAACTGTGGAACCAATCCCACTACCACTGAGATCCATTTAGAATGAAATCTCATTTAAAGCACAACTAAAATGTCACCTATCAAATCAGTGTGGATCTGCCTTGCATATCTCCAGGGTAAATGCCACTGTTATCTTGCCTTATCGTCAAACCATTTCTCTTCATTCAGAATTCTATACTCCACAACCAGTCTTTACCAGTACCTGAATAGTGCTACCAGCATGTCTGAGCCACATACATAGTTTTATGACACTAATTTTATTATTTTTATTTATTTGTCATTTGTTAACTGGGTTAGTCCAACTGAGCCAGTGGCCCATTTTCAGTGGAGACCTGAGGAGAAAAGCTCCAGACAGTTATTACAAAGTTACAAAAATGAAAAACATCTGACAATGAAGTTTTATGCAAACATTACAATAATGTGCTTTACATGAGAACATTAGAAATTTACAAAAGGCCTGAGAATGAGGTTTACATTAACATTACAATAATGTGCATAACACGCAGTACAAAAGTTAGAATTTTTTTTAATCAACAAAAAGAGAAAGCGATGCAAATGAGTTATGAGATATGGCACTTGAAATAGGTGGTTGTTAAAAGTGTGAGAGGTAGTAAGGTGGGATTTAAGTGGGATCATTCAGTGACAGATGTTGGCATTTAAGAGAAAAGTTTTAAGCTCGGATTTAAAGAGATTTATAGTAGAAATGACTTGGATGTTAAGGGGGAGCTTGTTCCATGCATGAAAAATACTATATTTGTAAAGACGTTTACCAGTGTTTTTGTTTGGTCTTTAGGTATCCAGAAGGAGCTGGTCAGAGCTGTGGAGAGTTCTGGGAGGGGTATAATGTGATATTAGTGAGGATAGAGCAGGATAGGAAAGGGGTTTTAAGAGTCGAGTACGAGTCATTTGCAGCTGGGAGTGAAGCAGGTGCTGGGGGAAGTCAAGCCACTGGAGTTGTTTTTGTACATGGCAGTGATGAGATTTGTAGGGCTGGTTACTAGCAAATCTTGCAACACTATAGTATGATTGACAGAGTTTAGCAAAAAGGGTAGATTGTAGATGTGAAAAGATGGGGAGGCATAAAGTAGACACGGAAGGAAGAAGGCCTGAGCTAGTTTCTGCCTAGAGTCAGAGGCTAGGTATTTTTTATATCTGTAGAGTAGGCAGAGTTTTTGATTGGTCTTTTTGATACAGTGCTGAATATGAGTATCAGATTTTAATTGGTCATCGATCGTAACACCAAGAAGTTTAGTGTGCGGGTCATGTTGTATGTTGGTATTGTTGAGAGAAAAAATGTTGAAGGTTGTTTTGAGGTTAGAGAGGGGTTTTGGAAAAAAAGAGTAGTAGCTTTGTTTTTTTTGGGGGGAGGGTGTTAGAATTGGTTGTCAGTTAGCCATTTTTCTACAGATAGGAAGGAAGCTATGTTGGATAGTAGAGAGGAGGTTAGAGAAACTGTCAGAACAGGTAATAAGGGTAGAGTCATCCACATATTTTGTCAGGGAGGATGCTGTACAGGAAGTATGCAGCTGGTTTGTGAAAATATTAAAGAGAAAAGGGCCAAGAATCGAGCCTTCAGGCATCACAGTTTGGATTGGTAAGTAAGGGGAGCAGGTAGCCTGCCATCTTACTGATTGTTGTCTATTAGTGAGATAGCTAATGAACCATTTAATAGTAGATGGAGATAAGTTGAGTTATTATAGTTTATCAAGAAGTTTGGAGTGTGATACGGTATTGAATGCTTTAGAAAGGTCAAGAAAGAGGTAAATTTTTGTCCATGGCTTTGGCAACAGTTTGAGTAAAGGACAGTAGATGTACTATG
This sequence comes from Protopterus annectens, assembly GCF_019279795.1. Lineage (NCBI taxonomy): Eukaryota > Metazoa > Chordata > Ceratodontiformes > Protopteridae > Protopterus > Protopterus annectens. The sequence continues at coordinate 1,168,356,924 of NC_056725.1, read as the reverse complement.
ATGGAGTCTGAAGCCATGTTTCATAGAGGTTAGGAGGTTATTATCTAGAAGGTACTTAGTAAGCTGAGAGAGAATAGCAATAGGTCTGTAGTTGGATGGTTCATTGCTGTTGCCTCCCTTGTGTAATGGAGTGATAAAGAATGATTTCCATATATCTGGGAGGGTGGATTCTTGAACAGATCTATTGATCAGGATAGAGAGAGGGGTAGACTATTGAGTGAGTGGTTAGTTTAAGAAAGAGGGTGAGCATGAGGGTAAGCAGGAAAGATATGATGTAAGATGTCGGAATGGAGTCGAGTGTGAAAGAGGGAGTATTGGTGAAATGTGGAGTTGGGGGTATGCGTTTATTATTCTGACCATTGTGGGTGAGTTTTTGAATAGATTCAAATTCAATGAGGTATGAATTTAAGAGTGGCAGTTTCAAGAGGGGGTTGTTTGGATAGGGGCCGAGGGGTAGAAGTGTTGCCTGGGTGCAGGATCTTAACAGAGTGACATAATTATTTTGGATTAGGCTTATGGGTGAGTTGGGCATTGGAGTAGAATTTTTTCCGATCTGTATTGATGTATTTTTTAGCCAGATTGTGTACTTGTTTATAAGTTTGGAGAAGATGATTTAGTTTTATTCCATTGTTTCCAGGTGCTGTCTCTTTTCATAAGACTGAGAGTGTATCTTTTGAGAGCCAGGGGGTGTGGGTTGTTTTGATTCTTGCGTCTCTGAGAGGTGCCGGGGAGTCAAGGATGGAGAGAAAAGTGTGATTGAAGTGAAGGACAGCATCATTTAGAGGGATATATTTCAGAATTGACTAGTCTATAGAGTTTAGCATGTGGTTAAAGGTCTCACTGTTAAAAGTGAGAGACTGCGACAGGATATCTGAACAGCATGCCTAAGAACTCTGATAGGAAAGTGGTCACTAAGGGTGTCTGGTAGGGTAGTATGGTTTTGATACAGGTTAGGGTCAGTTGTTTGGATCCAGTCAAGAGTGGAGCTGCTATTATTGTTTTTATTGAATCTAGTAGGTGTAGTAAGTAGGTGATGAAAGCCATGTAGGTTGATGGTGAGAGATGGCCTGGCTGTAAATAGTTTTAGTCAGTCAATGTTAACATTATGATAGCCATCTATGTAATTAGCTATGACCCAGCTTTTTATACCTTACCTCCTAACTACAAGATAAACATTTTCTGTTCTACCAAGTTCCTTCCCTCACCCCCCATTCCTTTGAAGTTCTAAGCACTAATTGCATGATTTTTTATTTGACAAAGCCACTAACAGACCTCATCATATGCTTGATGATCAGTATATACTAATGAATCTGTATATTTCATACTATAACAGGTGCTTTTATTTCATATGATTGTAATCTGATTAGCAAATGTATTTGTAACTGTTAATTTATATTATTTAATTTCTGTCTGTGTAAATTAGTGAATGTGGCAAGGGCACAGCACCTGGCCAGCTTACCAAAGCTCTAACTCCCCTCCTTCTACCTCACTCTAGCTGCTGATAGACTGTACCCTTTTTTGGTTGGAAGTGTATCAGCAAGCAGAGTGAGATAAATCTTCAGAATTTTACTGCCGGCTTGAGGAGAAGCATCTAACTCCAGAGGAACAGAAGACGGTCAGAAGCTTTTTGCCTAACAGACAAAACCCCCTTTCGGGGCCCCCTTCCTCTTATAAATATCTTTATTGAATATTTGTGGTATTAGTTCTGATCTACCTACCTTAATATAAAAAAAATGCTATTTGTGGTATTCCACCTTAAGAATGCCAGCCTCTGTCAAGAATTGGATTTGCTTCTGCTCTTTTTACTTGCCTTATTTCTCAATTTTGTGTAAAAAACTGATTTTTATAAAAATATTAAGTATTTCAGCTGTGCTTTGCATCAGAATGTGTTTTCCTTGTCTGTTACTGTTTTTAACAGAACTAGAAGGTTTCCTCATTTCTGAGGTAATATGTTCTGTAATATTTCTGACTAAATGTTTAAGACCTGGTTACACAATTTCAGTGTACTGATTGTCTTTACTAGTTTGGGGCTTTCTAGTGAATACTTATCTTTTCCTAGTGTTACTGAGCTTACTGTGCCAGTAATCAAGTTTCCTCTCAGGCTACAGCATGGATATTATTCACAGTCCTCCTCCTTCCACTCTGCCTGTGCCTAAAAAGAAAAAAAGTAGAATTATTGCCTCAGCCTATGGTTAGCGACTCTGATATGGCCAAAGACTCTTCCACAGACCAACTTACCTATTGCCCTGCCTGCCTCGGGTGTAGTAATAATGGCCGTTATTGGTTGGGAATTAGATGTGTCCTCAGGGGCTGTTCCAGTACCTGCATCAGAACTGTTAAACGGCAAATGGGGTCTTCCCCAGAATTGGGTAGATTTTATTATCTATTAGTGAATGAGGTCCCTAATTCTGCTCCTGTTCTTTCCCATTTTGCCAGCTCTTGAAGTTGCTTTTAAAGCTTCTTGCATGGCTCCTGACTCACTGCCTGCAGATGTCCTTCCATTTCACTGTTGCAGTATTCATTACAATAGGGATCCCCTGCCAAGGGTGGCCTAACATCCACCCAGTATAACAAAGCCATTAGGTTGCTTTAAGGTACATCATACATCATACGTATGCTGCTTGTGTAGCATAAGGCATAAAGATGATGTCTGGATGTACCATCCTGAGAACTTCTTTGCCACTAGTCCGAGCACCACCTCTTGATCATCTGTCTGAATGCCCGTTCCATTGCTCGTACACCAAACTATTGCAGATAAGTGCCCCATTGGGGTTTCATGTCATCCAAGAAGGGTAAATGCTAGTGTGGGAGACAAATTCCCATAAAGACAATTTTGCCTTGGAGCTTTTCATAGCCATATGTCTGGCTCTGTTTGTCATGCATTTGTTCCCAAGACTCTTCATAGTAGATTTTCTTCTTTGATGCTTTATCTTGAAAAACAGCATCTTAAGTTTCTTGTTAAGGATACGATAGAGGGAAAGGAACCAAGGTATTGGGAGCAAATAACTAAAGAGGGAAAGGCAATAGAATGGCAAGATGCCAAGAACTTATTTGGACTGCAGATTAGAGATTGCCTTCCATATCAAGGATTGTTATCAGAGTATAGGTAAAGAGAAAGAAATAGGAGGCCCTAAACAAAAAACTAGCATTGGTAGAGTTTTTAGTAGAATCTAGAATAGAAGTTGCCACTAAGAAAGGAATAATTAGTAGAGCATATAAATATTGCATGATAACTATAAGAATCAATCAGGAGGTTAGGAAGGATTGGGAAGAGAGAATAGATAATCAATTCACAAAGAAACAATGTGGGGATATATGTACATATCCCAAATATGCAACAAAGTCTACAAGGTATAGGATCTTTGCCTGGAAGTGTTTACATACATATTTTTATACCTCAAGCAGACTTCAAAGAATGTTTCCTCAGGTAGACAGCAAATCTTGGAGGTGTGATCAGGAAGAAAGAGGTAAGTGAGAACATATTTTGTAATGAGTTGGCAGACTTCAGAGATTCCCTGCAGACTGATCTGTCAGAGATGCTGGGTGGGTAAGTTGGCGTAACTAGGGGAATGATTTTTTTGAGCCATGATGGAGAATCGGAATTGCCTAGACATAATAAGGCCTTGCTGAGTCTAATTGTTATGGCTGCCAAAAAAAGCAGTTACAAAGTCTAAACCAACTTTACTAGAAGTAGTGAAGATAGTACCAGAAATAAAACAACTGGAACTGGGATCTTTTGAAAAGGGTAGGCGCAAATTAAAAAATGGGAAATGTGGGATCAATACATGCAAAGGAGGAACAAGGTTTAAAAGAAGGCAGGGTTTGAATGAGCTGTGCAATGGTTGACTGATTGGATATGTTAAAATTGATATATAATGTTTGCCGCTACAGTTGTGTTGGCACAGTTTGGAATGTATAACTTTTGCAACTGAGATTGTGTTGCTATGGTTTATTTTCATTTATAGAAAATGTAAAATTTTTTAAAAAAAAAAAAAAAAAAGATACAGTGGAGGGGAACTTCCCACCCTGAGGGACAGCAATCTGTGAAGAAGGCCAAGAAATCTAGGCCAGAATCGTCTGCTGTTCAGCCTCCACTGGACGTGTCTCCTGAGGTGAGTGAATGCCCGAAGGGTTGCCTGGCTTTATCATTGGACTCCTCTGCTGTGACCGGGTTGGAGGCTGGTGGGGATGCAACTTTAAGCACATCTGAGGAGGTGTTGCAGACGTCCACTTTGGATGTTAAGGGGGAGCCACAGCGGATTATCTCAGCGGGGCCAAGGGGGGTCCTCAAATCTTAGAGAAGTCCCTACTGGCATTATTGAATGCCGTCCTGGTTTGGAGCCTTCTACTTTCTATAAGGTGGACATCCCTTTGATGAAAAAGCAGAAGACTAAACATATTTCTCCTGCCCCTAAGGATCCACAGAGTGAATGGAAATGCTTCAATCAGTGCTTGTTTTAGTGCTTTGATGTCTTTAAAAACTCCTCAGGGAGTTTCTGTTCCAACCCCCCCCCTTAGTCCTCTGCCTCCCTTAAAAAGACCTAGAGAAGAGGATTCCTCTGAGGAGGAGTCAGATTTGGATGAGGAATCCCTTGTTTACTCCTCTCTGATTCCCTCTCCTCTGGATTATGGATCAGAAAGAGGAATGTACCAGTTGTGATACTTCACTGGAAGAGATTTCTTTTGAGGACACTATCTCTAGGATGATGGAGTTCTTTAAATGGGATTGTGCTCAGGTTTCTGAGATACAAAAAAAAAAGTATTAAGCGTTTTATATATATATATATATATATATATATATATATATATATTTATTTATTTAATTAACATTCATTAACCGGGAAAGTCCGGCTTGGAACAAAGCTAATTTTCAGTGGCGGCCCAGGGCGAAACACTCCAGACGCATGTCTTTGTAACGTGGGAGGAAACCGGAGCACCCGGAGGAAATGCACACAACTGCAGGGAGGACATGCAGACTCCACACCGAAGGCACCCCAGCCAAGAATTGAACCAGAGAACCTCTTGCTGTGAGGGAACACCACTACCGCTGCACCATCTGCGCAGAGTTGCTGCAGATGAATTTGCCAAGACCTTCTGCTATTCTTCCTGTTTTGCTTGCCTTGTTGGATGCATTGTCTAATGTTTCTAAGGCTCCAGCCTCATGCCCTCAAGAAGCCTGTTAGATTAATTAGGGTGCGTGAGGACTTTAAATTCTGGTACAGGTGTCCTTCTGCTGATGCCTCGGTGGTGTCTGTAACTTCTGGTAAGTCTTTCCCATCCTGAAAGTAGTGTGCTCGCCACTCCTTAACTGCTGATATGGTCCCCTCCGCACCACCTGAGATAGTCTGAAACCAGCTGGTTTGCGGTATCCCATAGCTGAGCTACAGTATTTGGAACCCTACCAACATGGCAAAGAATCCCTAGCCATAGATACGGTCCCCTCCACACCAGCTGAGATACTCAGAATCCAGCCGGCGTGCAGTATCCCATAGCTGAGCTACAGTATTTGGAGCCCTACCAATGTGGCGAAGAATCTCTAGCCACTGATGCGGTCCCTTCAACACAACCTGAGATAGTCGGAAACCAGCTGGCTTGCGGTATCCCATAGCTGAGTTACAGTATTTGGAACCTTACCAACATGGCAAAGAATTACTAGCCACTGATGTAGTCCCTTCAACACCACCTGAGATAGTCGGAAACCAGCCGGCTTGCAGTATCCCATAGCTGAGCTACAGTATTTGGAACCCTACCAATGTGGTGAAGAAGTGTGTGTACATGTTTGTGCTTCCCTAGACACTGATATGGTCCCCTCCACACCACCTGATATAGTCCGAAATCAGCCAACCTGTGGTATCCCATAGCTGAGCTACAGTATTTGGAACCCTACCAACATGGTGAAGAAGCGCATGTACATTTTTGTGCTGTTAATAGTTTACCCTGGTAATTAAGCATAACAAATGAGTGGCACGCACACTACTCTGTAACCCCCCCCCCTTGCTTCCCATTAGTGATACATCGTTGGCTTTAGTGTTATACATTTTAATGTTTATTTTATTTCTGATGTTATTTGGGTGAACTTGAACCCACCCTATCCAAAACTATAGCTAATTTAAGGTAACTGAGGCTACGACAAACAGAAACTTTAAATTAGGAGCCAAACCCTGTTGACAGAGTGCCCTTTCTAACATAGTAACAGTCCGGCCACAGGAACGATTGTCCTTCTGAAACAAAACACTGACCTGCAGCACGGTACTTATATTACTCTAATTGGCTGATAGCGCTTCTCAAAGACCAATTTGCCCTGCCACTCACGTGGGTGGTCCAGTCTATCATTTGGGTCCTCTGGTCTAAACCAGCTATATGCTTTTTCCACCCCCACCCTCCACATTAGCCTACTGATTATTCTCTTTCCCCAAGTAGAAGCCAATCCAAGTCTACATAGCACCCTACAGCACAGGGCACCATTTTACAAACACGCCAGATTCGCTGCCAGTTCTGAAAGTAGTGTGCTCATCACGTAATTCTGCTTGATTAAGAAAGACTGTATGTAACTGCTATGCTTTACAGCCTGTTTATATAGTGATGGTATAATCCACAGATACAATATTACAAGTGAAACTGTGGACAGTTTACTGTTTGAAATACTAGGGTCACTATTGGCGGTAGACACTGTATTTTGTTTGTCTGAGTACATACTAAGAAGCCGCAGCTAGCTTGTATATTTAAATACTGTTTCTCTGCTTACAACACTGCAGGGTAGGAACTAGCCTAAATTATAATGAGACAGATATGCCATGCTACAATTGAATGTAATAGAACACGGTATTGATAGGCCATTTCTTAGGTGGATGGTATTTAGCCGACACCTGTTTAAATTCTACATTGTTGTAAACACTTAACGAATGTTACCTTAGTGATGCTTGGTCTAGTCAGATAGTATGTAAACTATCTGTTCTGCTATTCTACATGAGTTTTATTTTTCCTCACCATGTGTAATTATTACTACACTGAGAGATATAGACTATATGTTATGCGAAAAGTCTCTAATGAAATTTCCACTGACTGTTCGATGTAATGCTACCTAAGTTGCGAAACAAATAGGTTGCACTAATAGAATGGCATTGTGCCATCCAATTCTGCATTTGTCTTGATCTGTCTGTAAAAGTACTGTAGAATAGTGGAAGTTAAACTGCTGTGTTAGCCTAGAAAACAATTGCTTTCAGCTGTTGGTCTGTTCCCCCACATACTGTCTTAACCTCCCAATCCTCCGATTTGTCTTTCTTCTGCAGTCCCTAGCCACTGATATGGTCCCCTCCACACCACTTGAGATACTCCAAAACCAGCCAGCTTGTGGTATCCCATAGCTGAGCTACAGTATTTTATACCCTACCAACATGGCGAAGAAGTGTGTGTACATTTTTGCACTGTTAGTAGTTTACCATGGTAATTAAGCATAATGAACAAGTGGCGTGCACACTACTCTGTAACCCCCCCACTTCCCATTAGTGATGCATCTTTGGCTTTAGTGTTATACATTTTAATGTTTATTTTATTTTTGATGCTATTTGGGTGAACTTGAACTTGAACCTACCCTGTCCAAAACTATAGCTAATTTAAGGTAACCGAGGCTACGGCAAACAGAGACTTTAAATTAGGAACCAAACCCTGCTGATGGAGTGCTCTTTCTAACATAGTAACAGTCCAGCCACGGGAACCATTGTCCTCCTGAAACAAAACACTGACCTGCAACATGGTACCTGTATTACTCTAATTGGCTGATAGCTCTTCTCAAAAATCGACTTGCTCTACCGCTTGCATGCATGTTTCAACCCGTTCCATTCGCCCTTGCTATGCTCGGTCTCACTCTGTTCCCCTACCCTACCCCCTCACTGAGCTTGGGCTCACTCCACTCCCCTACCCTGCCCCCAATTCCCACCCACCCCCACATCATCTACATTTATACCTAGACACGCCACTCCCCTTATTCCAGAGAGCCAAACACCCAGCCCCTTCCCACACCCAGCAGACACAATCAGCATCCACACCCACTACCTGCCCTTCCATTTACAATTACACCTGACTAACCCACAAGCCTCCACAACCCCATCCCATTCTTTTATTATACTACCATCCAAGCACACAAACCTAACATACCCATAATCACTCCACCCGCACTTACTCCCCATGCTTTCCACTATGCTCCCTGTGCAAATTGTCCTTCTCATTTTTGTCTCTCTCACCCTCCATCTTACTTCCTATCACAGAAATATTACTCCCCAATGTATGTCCCCCACTAACCCTATTAACTCACAACCCCATACCTCCACATTCAATATCCTTATAGCCCCTAGCCTTTTTAAACTAAGCAATACAGAAATATTCCCTTATAGACATGTCTCCTTACCTAATACCAAAAATTTGGCCCTTCGGCTTTCTACTAAATTCCCACTACTATGTCCTAACAAAGGAATCACAGCTAAAGCTGTGGAGACATACACCCAAATCCTGGCCCCTATCCACCTCAGCAGACAACAAGCCTGACACTCCTGCAACCCAATGCACTTCACAAACCTCAGACCTTCTGCTCCTAGTTTACTAATCCTTAACATGAATCTAAGAAGCCTTGTAAACTAGGTCCATGAATTCCACGCAACTATCTCCTCTCCTGACACAGTTATTCTAACAGAAACTTGGCTTAAACCTCAAATTACTGACAATGAAATAATTCCTCCCTGACTTTTACATCCACAGAACTGACGGACATAAACGAGGAGGAGGGGTAGCAATGATGTACAAAGGCTCACTTAACATCAGAAGAATACAAGCAACCCCCCCCCGATTTGAATAACAGTGAAATACTAATCTGTCAACTCAAAATTAATCCAAACAAACATATAACAATAATATCAGTCTATGCCCCCCCGGTAGTAACCTTTCCACCATTGTAGAACTATTCTCATGGTCAAACCAGGAGACTGTCATTATGGGTGATCTTAATACTGACTGGCACCCCTACTCCTCTGCCTCCTGCTCTAACTCCATCAACCTATATGGATACACACAGATCATAAACTCACACACTAGAATAGACAAACATAGGGGCAAAAAAAACAATTCTTGTCTGGATCCTAACTAAGAAACCTTCTCTAGTCTGGCACTCAGGCTGTCTTCCTGACAGCTTAAGTGAACACTTACCCACCTTCCTAGTCAGGCACAGGACCAACATCCCCAAATCTACAATATACAGAGAAATTAGAAGCAATAAGCACTTTTCTACAGCCACCTTTAACTCTCTACTACAACACTGCAACTGGTGCCCATTATCTCAATTAAACCTTGACCCTGCTGTAGAATATTTCAGTACAAAGTTCCTTGAAATTCTAAATACTCTAGCCTCAATTAAAAAAGTCTGGGTCAAGGCTAACTATAACCCATGTCTGTGTTGTATTTTGTATGAAACCAAACAACTACTTAAAGATAGAGACAAATCCTGGACCCTATATCACATCAACAAAATCCAAAATTCTCTTGACACCTATCACCTAAGAAACAAAGCTAAAACCCAAATCAAAAAGGATAAAAGAACCTACTGTACTCAAATTCAAAACATGAAACAAATGATGCAGGAAACCACAGGAGACCAAAAGTACCACTCCACACCATCTTTATTTAGCACTTTCGCCTTGGTAACAGACTTCTTCAGAATAATAACCAAATCAATTAGCTCCCTTAAAATACTCATTCTTGCCTTCTCATTGGTTAAAACACACAAAAACCTCACAGCAATCCCCTCCCATGTTTAAAAGCATATCACAAAGTTTGTTCCATAGAAGAAATCCACATAATATTCCTACAATAGTCAAACTTGAACAATACAGATAAAACCTATTGAGAAACAGTGACATCAGAATTAAAAGGCCAAGAAATTGCTATTTTTCTTTTAGATAAAAAAGCAGATTTGAGTTTCAGTTTCAGTAATGGGCATAAAGACATCTTCATGTTTTAACCAATGAGAAGGCAGGAGTAAGTATTTTAAGAGAGCTAATTGATTTTGTTATCATTTGTTTCATTCCTTGCTGGTGTTGTGCTGGTCTGTGCTTTAACAAATTCAAATCATTCATCATAACAATCGTCAAAAATTCTGGAGTAGTATAAAAAAACTTCTTCAACCAGGACAGTCCTCAACTCCTCCCACCACTTCCAATACCACAGATTCTTTGGCCACCCAGTTTAACTTATCCTTTACTAACTCAATCCTATTCCTCCTAAATCACTCAGTCCTCTACTCTCCAACCATCCCATCCCCACCACCTAGCAATTCCACTGCCTTTTCCCTGACACCCATCCAAACATCCACCATAAGAAAACTACTGCATAAATTAAAACCCACAACCCTTCCTACTGACCAGCTACCAAACTCATACCTCAAGTTAGCTGCTAATTCCATAGCCTATCCTATTTCTATATTAATTAATAGATCAATCAAAGAACAGTATGTTCCCAAACTTTGGAAAACCTCATACATCATCCCTCTACACAAGGGTGGTGTATCAACCAATTTCACAAACTATAGACCAATAGCTATTCCATCTCCCCTGTCGAAAATCCAAGAAAAATGCTTCCATTTCCAGCTTATGGGCTACCTAACTAATCACAAATGCCTAACTAACTCCCAGCATGGTTTTAGGCCTAACCGTAGTACGACTATTGCCCTCCTTAGTTTCACAGATACTATTAATCACCTAAAAAAGCAATAGCCAAGAAGTAGCATCTATCTTTTTAGACATGTCCAAGGCATTTGACACATTGTCACATCAAAAACTGTTAAATGAACTTGCCTCACTTAACCTATCCCACTCCACACTATCTTGGTTTCAAAGCTACCTCACAGAGCGCCACCAAGCTGTCAAATGGAAAAATTACCTATCCTCCCACCTGCCATTAATAGTAGAGGTCCCTCAACGTTCAGTCTTAGGCCCACTGCTCTTTACAGTCTTTACCAACAATCTGCATACTGCCACCAACCTGGCAACTCCTATTCAGTATGCAGATGATTCAGCTCTAATATGTGCTGCTCCCTCACTGTCCCAGCTACAAGAAAAAACACAAAAATCCTTCACAGAAATAGAATTCTACCTCTCCAGCCAACAACTTATATTGAATCCCAAGAAAACTAAACTCATTCTTTTCTCTAACAAAAATCCAACAGCACCCTTTGCTATCTTCTCCACTAATAACAGCAGAATAGATCCCACATCTCATGCAAAACTTTTAGGTGTCGCTATTGATAGCAACCTTAAATTTGTTAAACATATTGCAGAACTTATCAAGAAAACCCATATCAAGCTTGGCACTCTCTACAGGTACAAACAATTCCTTACCAATCCCACCAGGCAGGCACTCGCTAGAACCCATCTTCTCTCCACTCTGTTATACGTCTCCCCATTCTTTATTAACCTGAGAAAATCTGACTTCACTAAGCTGGAGGCATGCTATAATAAAATAACCAAATTCCCCATAAAGGTCCCACCACTGTGCAGCACTCCACCAGCTCAGCTGGATTGAACTACCCAATCTCCTTCATTTCCATCAAATATCCACTGCCCATAATATCATTACCAAACGAGAAAACTGTCCTGTACTTCAAAACCTCATCCAGCCATACTGTAACCTCAGAACCCTAATATCCGATAATCCCTTCTTTCGGTCTCTAAATCTTATAAACAGCTTTAGAGATGCCCTTTATTCTAATTGCATTTCCAAAGTCTGGAACACCATCCCTCAAAACATCCTTAACACTACCAACCCCACTATGTTCAAACAACGTTTTAGGACCCACCTAACCAACAACTGTCCATGCTCTTACACAGCCCCCGGCTAGAGTACACCCACATTGTATACCCATAAATCGCTCTTTCTCCCCATATGACACTCACCTTTCACCTGCTGTTACGAACAGTCATATTGGCAGCAGTTTATATCTGTTTGTATTGTATTAGTTGAACATTTAGACTGTAAAATAATTATATGATTTTTTTGCCTTTACTAGATTGTAATAGTTTACTATATGTAGATAATTTTGCACAATTTTAAATATCTCCTGCCTTCTCTTTAGATTCCAATAGTTTACTACATGTAACAAATGCGTGCTAATGTACTGTTTTATCTTTCTCTCAATGTATTCTCTTTTTTGTACTTTACTGTTTGTACTTTTTGTGGAGCTTTTCCCCCCAGGCCTCTGCTGAAAATGGCTATTAAACCAGTCGGACTATCCCGGTAAACAAATGTTAAATAAATAAATAAATCTCAATTACTTCCTTCTCCTAAGTTACTGCCCTCCGATAAAAATAGCAGAACCATGGAAAGGCTAGGCAAGAAGGTTTATACCTCTGCTAACTTGGCTTTTAGGGCAGTTAATTATCAGACCTATATGTTCAAGTACTTGTTGGCTCTCCTATCCCAGACCTGTCAGGTTGTGTCTGGCCTTCCAGACTCTGAGGATAAAAGTTCTGCCCTTTCTCTGTTAAGAGACTTCTTTCCAGGTATATCGTCATTCCAACAGGTGTAGTTATGATGCAGCAGATGCTTCCTCTAAGGCTGCTGCTTTTGGATCAGTGATGAGAAGGTATTTTTGGCTTCAGATTCAACCTTTGCCTGATGATATTAAGGCTAAGTTAATGGATGCCCCTCTGGATAATAAACAAGGGGCAAGGCTTTACAGGAACTTAAGCATGTGTTGTATCTCCTGTGCCTACATTTCAGAGAAACTACCCTAATAAGTCAGCCTTTGTTCGCCTGCAATCTTGCCCTCCTCCTAAGGTTAAAAAGGGTGCAAATGAGCTCCTCCTACGAAGGCTACTCAGACTTCTGTGCCTCAAGTCCCCTTTTCCTGATAAACCAGGTGCTGTCTGACTATCCTGTTATTCCCAGCCACTTTCCTGTTTCTCTTTGCCTCTCTCTCTTTCTCTCTTCCTGTTTGGCTACAGATTACTCAGGATTCTTGGGTTCTGTCCATTATCTGCCAGGGATATTTCATGGTTTGGAAATCCTTTCCACCTTTTTATGGGTATTTATTAGTCCCCTTGGGAACAACTCTCCTTTCTAGAGGTGCTTTGGGACTCTTTGACCCAGGGGTACTATTCAAGAGCTGCCTGTGTCCCAAGAGGGAGGGTGTTTTACTCCAGGATGTTTCTGGTACCCAGAAAAGAGGGTACGTGCAGACCAGTTCTAGACCTCCCTCATCTAAACACTTTCCTGAAGGTGCCATCCTTTCAAATGTTGTCCCTTCAGACTTTGTTCCCACTTTTGCTTCCTCAGGCTTATATGGTGCCTTTGACTCTCAAGGATGCTTATCTTCTTATCCCCGATTCAACCCCTTTTCAGCAAGTTTTTACTTTCTGGCATTTTCAGTTCTCTACTTTGCCCCTTGACCCTGCCCAAGGGTATTCACCAAATTCCTTACTCCTGTGACTGCTTTTTTGCAGGCTTCAGGGGATCCAAGTATTTCCTTACTTGGATGACCTCCTGTTTCACACATCCTCTCCTTAGTTCCTGTTGCAAAAATCTTCATTTTGCCATTTCCTTCTGCAAAGTCTGGGATTCACAATAAGCTTCAAAAAGTCTTTTGTGACTCCTTCTCAAGACCATGTTTTTTTACTCAGTTGCAGGCTCCAGACTGTGCCTATGCTGGCATCCCTGCCTCTTCAAAAGGCCTTAACACTCATCTTGCTGGATGGGTTGTTGAGCCGACCCTCGCACCCTCGCCACTCTAAAAGCTCGAGAGTTGTTCCACCACCCTCTCTCTCTCCTCCTTATCCCCAATGCTAGTTCAGCCTTCAGGCCTTCTTCTTCCATTCCCTAATGGGTGTGTGTGTGTTGTTTCTCTTAAATAAAAACTTTTGATAGTTGTTTTATTTTTTGAGTTCAGCGAGACCTAAGGCTACTAAACCTCCGTCTACATCGGCTCCTCGCTGGAGAGTCTCAGTCTACAGTTTACAGTTCCCTGGTTCCCTCGGCTCCGGCTGGGCAAAGTTTAAATTCCCTTGCTCCCGGCCAGACCCCCAGGAGCCTGACATCATAAGAAGAGATCTAGGTCGCGCATCTTGGCTCTCCGTTTCGGGCTCCAGCATCTCCTCTATGTCCTCTGAGCGGGCCATAAATCCACTCCTAGTAGGTCTAGGGCTGGTGGGATCATGACCTTCAGAGGGTAGAGTCGAGCACTGGCCCAAATGCTCAGAGCCCCTACTCATCGAGTCCATCAGCCCTGTCCATCAATATGTCCTCCTCCCCTCGTTACTCTTCGGGCGGGTCGTTTGGGTCCCGAGACTGTGGTAGACTCGAGCCGACTGGTGTCGCGGCCTGACCACCGGCTCCCGTTTTTCTTCCCGCGGGAAGATCTTGGAAGAATACCGCGCGTCGGTCCCGAGGGGGGGGTGGCTTGGCGACCACCTCCCGGTCTCCCCCCTCTCCCGGGTTCCGCCTGACACTGGTAAGGATTCCGGAGACATCGCCTCATCGGTGCCGTAGAGGTTTTCACTTTGGGAGCGGGGGAGGTTTTAGCAGGGACAAGGGGACCTGGGTCATCATCGAGTGAGTTAGAACCTGGTTCTACCCGCGGGTGTGGCCGACCTCTTTCCTCTCACAGTCGGCCAGGTCAGCCCACTCCTCTCTCATCCCCGACCGTGACAGAGAGCCAGACAGGACGCCCCCCGGGGATCTCATCCTCTCCGGCCTCTCCTGTTTTGGCAGAAGAGCCCCTCGGAAGAGGGCAGAAAGAGGAAAGACATAGACTCACCCTCACATGAGCTCACAGATTTAAATTCATAACGGCACCAGCAGACAAACAGTTTTGACAAAAAGTTTGATCCGGAATCTACTCCAGGTCTTTTTAGTCCCAAAAAAAAAAGGGGACTGACCATTTTTGGATCTCATCTCATCTTTGAACAAGTCGGTCAAAACATCCTTCCCCTTTTGGGAAAAGGAAGGATGTGCCTGCCCTTTGGTCTCACCACTGCCCCGGTGTTTACCAAATGCATGGTATTTGGACGACTGGCTCCTCACAGCTCCCACCAAGCATCTTCTTCTAATGGCCAGGTACCTTTATAGGCTGAAATCTAGACAATACCAGCAACTTCCGATGTCCACACCATTATGATTACGCAGGGCATGCGAAATCACCCTGATCGGGTGGGGGGGCCATCAGGCAGGACTGCTGTCCAGGGCATGGCAACCAGAGACTAATGCTGCACATAAATGTTCTTATCAACAAACAAGGCGGAACCAGGTCCTACCCCTGTGTCGAAGCACTCAGACTGTGTGGCATGGGCAATTTCTTCTCAGCGGTTAACAGCAAGTGCAGAGATTATTTCACACTATTCCTTTACAGCAGCCCCCTGCAGAGGAGACGCCTAGTCCAAGTTTGGCCCGGACAGGCCTCGTTGATCCTCATTGCTCTTACTGGCCTCGACTCACTCTGTCGGAGATATTTTGATAGGACATAGATCCTTTCACTGCTTCCATCCAAATGGTCTGTTCTTTAAAATTGCTATCATGGCATGCACTCAGCTGTTGACCTCCTTATCTGTTGTTCCATCAGAATATTCCAATAGGTCTGAACGATAGAACAAAACAATTTAGAAAATCTGACCAGCTGTTTGTCTCCTATGCAGAAGGCAGAAAGGGACTTTCAGTTTCAAAGGTATCATTATCTAGATGGCTAACATCTCTGATTTCCCTTGTTTATGAAATTAGACACCAAAAGCTGCCTAATAAACCTAAGGCCCATTCCACCAGAGCTTTGGCTACTTCTATAGCCTTCCAAGACAGACTGCCTATTGACACTCATTATAAGTTGGATTTAGCTTCTAGACATAGAGCTAACTTTGGTTCCACTGTTCTCAGGAGTCTGTTCCGTTAGGCCACCGGGACAAGGTGCTATCTTTCTCCCTGGTTTTAGAGGTGGACTTTGTTTATAGTTATTCTGATACTATTATATCCAGCAAGAAGAAGACAACTAACATGGAACGTTATGGTAAGAACATAACTTCTATTTTTCTTCTTTTGATCTCTTCTTCCTCTGGCCTCTGTAACAGCCAGAGTGCTTCTGAGAGCTCTGGAATTCATGGCATCCACCATTCTTATGCTGTTACTGGCCAAACTCCACATGAAAGTTTCACTGGCTTCTGAAGTCAGTTTGGCTTCAACATGCACACCCCTAGAGTTTGTAGTTCCTCTTCTACCTTGTCTCAAGAAGGAACTTCATTGGTGGATTCAGTAGTTGTCTCTAAATCCAGGGCTCCCTTTTCATCCCTCTCTTCCCTCTCAAGAGCTGTTCACAGACACCTCAGACGTGGAATGGGGGAGCAGCTTATTACTTCTGTGCATTAATAGTCTACCACTGCTTAAGCCTCTAAGTGCAGTATCTACTGTGCAATACTAAGTGCTGCTATAGATAAACATACAAAAATTGTAATTATGTCCTAGTGTCGTGTGAATGCTAGTCATATACAGAGTCTGTAGTTCTGTTTTTGTGTCAGTGTTAATGTCACATATAGAATCTGTAGTTCTGTTTTTATATTTATATTGTTGTGTATGTTTTTTATATGTTTTTCGTCTGCACATGGAGCTCAAAGCAACAAAATTTTGTTTAGTCTGCACTCGTGTGGGTGTAAATGACAATAAAGTTTACTTTGACTTTTGGCTCCCTAAAAGAGCAGGGGGTTTGATCGTCTCATCACCAGAAAGAGCACATCAGTGTCAAAGACATGAGAGCTCTTCTGCTGATTCTTCGGGCTTTTCATCCTCTCTTCTCCCTGGGACCTCAAAGTGTTTACAGACAATACCACAGTGATGTAACGGGGGGGGGGGGTGAACAAGATCTTATCTTCTTTGCCGCTTGACACTTCTAGTGTTGGAACTTGCTATTCAGTATCAAGTCACTTTTGAGGCTGTTTGCATTCCCTCATATCAAAATATTGTGTCAGATGCTCTGAGCAGGTCCTTTACTCAATCCCATGAATGGATGCTTCATAGGGATGAGTTTCTGGAAATTGTCCACCGGTGAGGTACTCCTCAAATAGATCTTTTGCCTCCCCTCTGAACGGACAACTTCCTCTTTTTTTGTGCTATAGTCCCAGGTCCTCTGGTTTGGAAGGTGGGCACCCTATCTTTTTCTTAGAAGGGTTTTTTTTTTATGCTTTTCCTCCCCTTCCCCTCATTCCAAAATTTCCTGTTCAAAATTTAACAGGATGCTCCCAAAATCTTGGTGACTCCCTTTTGACTGAGACAGCATTGGTTCCCTCTTCTTCTGCATTTATCCAAGGGCAATCATCACAAGTTTCCTCACAGGGTGGACCCTACTCACTCAAGACAAGGGATCTCTCATCCATCCCCATCTGTCTACTCTTCACCTGACAAAGTGGGTGATAGGATTTTGATTCCACATAGGCACCTTTGTTTTGAGGATGCACTTAGGGCATTGCAGGAGGCAAGGAATCTCATTACTAGGAAATCCTACTTATCCAAATGGAAGAGGTTTTCTGTTTGGTGTCTTTCTCATAACCTGGATCCACGTTCTGTGGATATTCCTTTGGTTCTCTTTTATCTGTATGAATTGCTCAATGCTGGGTTGGCTCATTCCTCTGTGAAGGCCCACTTATCAGCTGCCTCTGCTTGTCCGCCTTTATCTCCTCATTTAGCTTCTAGATTTGAGGCTAAACAATTTCTTAAAGGTGTACTGCATATTAGGCCTCACAGGAAGCCTTTTCTGCCTCCCTGGGTCTTAATTTTGTTTTAGAAAAATTTACTCAGGCTCCTTTGGAGAAGGAAGACTTCTGCCAGACCAGTGTTTGAACTTCAAGCCCTTATGGCTTGTCCTCCTTTTTCATAAGGACAGGGTGTCCTTGTGTGCTTATCCTTCTTTTATGCCCAGGGTGGTGAATGAGTTGTCCTCGAGTCATTCTATTCATTTGCCCACTTTTTTCCCTTCCCCACAGTCTGCCAGTGAGAAGGTGCTGCACACACTGAATGTGCATAGACCACTCATTTTATTTGGACTATTAGGAAATCTGATCAGTTTATTTTGTTTCCTTTCATCCTAGGTCACTAGGATTACCTGTGTCCAAGCAGACTATTTCTTCTTGGATTTCTAAAGCAATTTCTTTTTGTTATTCCTTTCATGGTAAGCACCTACCTTCTTCTGTTAAGGATCATTCTGCGAGACCTGTGGCTTCTTTTGGTGCTTTTTTCAAGGGTATGGATACTAACTCTTTTCTTGAGGCAGCTACATGGACTTCTGTGCACACCTTTACCAAGCACTACAAGTTGAATGGAATTTCCAGAACTAGAGCTGGTTTTGCTAAGGCCATTCTTCATGGCTTCCTAGAGAGGTCTGCTTGTCCTTCCTTCTCCCTCTATTCTTTTTGAGCTTTGGCAGTTTCCCTGTTGTAATAAATACTGCAACAGTGAAATGGAAGGACATAGTACAGTTGTGTAAAATCTTATCATAATGGTAGATGTCCTTTTCTTCCCTGTTGTAATATTCACTCCCTCCCTCTGCCCCCTGGTCCATTTCTCTTCTGGATGTACTGATCACCTTTCTTTTCCTTGAACTGGCATTCCTACTGGGGCTCTCAGTTATGAGGATTGTAAGTCTGGACGTCAGCATCATGCCCTATGCTACACGAGGAGCATAAATGTGACATACAATGTACCTTAAAGCAACGTAAAGGCTTTGGTATACTTGCCAGACGTCGGGCCGCCCTTGACAAGGGGATTCCTATGGTAATGAATACTGCAACAGTGAAGAGAAGGACATCTACCATTATGGTAAGATTTTACACAACTGTACTGTCTAAAGAAAGCTGATAACCAGTACAGGATCTCTTCAGATTATTAATATCTTTACTCTCATCTGTCAGCTGACCCTGCTGCTATAATTCCAGCAGCAACAGCTAACAAGAAATCTTTGGCTTCCTCTCATCCACTACCCTTTGATAAGGAAGGCAAGTGGTTTGATAAACGAGGTTAGAGACTGTTTGCATCTAATATGTTAGCCTTTAGGATCTTGAATTATCAGGTGTATATGTGGACGTTTATGTTAAAATGTGCTTATAGTATGGAAGACTTTGCTGCTTCATTGTCTCCAGTAGGCAGGCCATATTTGAATCACATTCTTTATAACTTGACTCAAGTTTCTAAACATGTTTTGAGAAGTGCGTGTGATGGTGCTGACACTTAGTCTACAGCTTCTTCTTCTGTGGTGATGTGAAGACTTGTTTGGTTGCATAATCAGAATATTTTTGATGATTTGAAGTTTGAAATTCTTAATTTTCCACTTAGCCCAGATATGGTATTTGGGACTGCAGCGAAACAAATTCTGAAGCAGAGGGATGAGAGAGATAAACTGATGCATGGAGTTTCTAAGATTTTTCCAGGTACCTGGGTTCTACCCTAACAAGGCTACTTCTCATTCCTTTAAAGGGCAGAACAAACAGAAATCCCAGCCTAATAACAAGCAGGAACCCCAAACAAAAAAGAAGACTAGCTCTTTCAAAACAAATAAAAGAAATAACTGTTCCCAAAAGAGTCAAGCTCCTGCTAATGAATGACTGTGCCAAGAATCTGATCACCTTACCCATAACTCCTGCTCCATTTTTCCCTACCTCTCTTACATCGACTGACACTCAACCTCTTAGCTTTGGGTCAGACTGTTAGACAGATGGATGTTGAAAGTTATTCTGGAAGAATTCACTTGGCGGAGGGTGGGCACCCCTGCTAAGACTACCCAAACTCCTTCTATTCAGAAGACTCCTTTTCCTGACAAACCAGGTGCTGTCTGAGTATCCAGTTCTTCTCAATCACATTCATCTTTCTGTGCATCTTTTCCTGTCCCTTCCTGTTTGGGTAAAGGTCACCCAAGACTCGTGGGTTCTTTCCATAATTAGCCAGGGTTATTACATGGTTTGGAAATCTCACCCCCACCCCTTTTTGGGGGCATTCCTCAGCCTCCTCTGGAACAACTGCTGTTTTTTTCCAGAGGTGCTTCAAGGCCTGTTGGTTCAAGGAACAATTCAAGAAGTTCCAACTCCTCAGAGGAGGAACGGGTTTTACTCCAGAATGTTCTTGGTCCTCAGGAACGAAGGCACCTGCAGACCCATTCTGGATCTTTCTCAGCTAAACAACTTTTTGAAGTTCCCTTCCTTTCAAATGCTATTCCTTCAAACCTGGTATGCTACTTCCTCGGGCTTTTCTAGTTTCCCTGGATCTCAAGGATGCTTATCTACATATTCCTATTCATCTCCTTTTCATGATGTTTTTATATTTCTCTGTTGCTTTTTGTCATTTTCATTTCTCCGCTTTGCTCTTTGGCCTCTTTACTGCCCCAAGGGCCTTCATCAAATTCTTCGCTCCTGTGATTGCTTTCTGCAGGCTAAATGGGATACAGGTCTTTCCCTACCCGGACGACCTGCTTATTCAGGCCTTCTCCTAAGAGATCTTACTTCAGCATCTACGCTTTACCATTTCTCTCCCACAAAGCCTGGGATTTACTGTAAATTTCCTTAAGTCATTCCTGACTCCTTCTAAGGATCATATTTTTCTGGGTTACAGGATCCAGACTGTTCCAATGCTGGCATCCCTGCCTCCTCCCAAGACATCAACTCTCATTGCTTTCTTTCAATACCTTCTTCCTCTGACTTCAGTCACAGCCAGAGAATTTGAGGGCTCTGGGTTACATGAGTTCCACCATTCCTATGTTCCCTCTAACCAAGCTCCACATGAGAAAACTTCAGTGATTTCTAAAGTCAGTTTGGATTCAACGTTGTCATCTTTTAGATTTTCTAGTCCATCTACTTCCATTTCTCAAGCTGGAACTTCAGTGGTGGATTCATCAGTTATCCCTCAACCCAGGGCTTTCTTTTCACCCTCCAGTCCTTTCAGGAACTTTTCACAGATGCCTCGAATGTGGGCTGGGGGGTCTCCTTTGGCCCACTGAAGGTACCTGGCATTTGATCACTTCACCTACAGAAAGACCACATGAGTGTCAGAGGTGAGAGCTCTTCTGCTGACTCTTCAGACTTCTCATTCTCTCTTTCTTCCAGGGTCCCCCATGATTCTCACAGACAATGCCACAGTGATATGGTATGTCAACAAGCAAGGGGTGACGAGGTCTTATCCCCTATGCAGGTTAGCCCTTCAGTTTTGAGAGCTGGCTGTCCAGTATCAGGTGACCCTTCAGGCAGTTTATATTCCCTCAGATCAGAACATTGTGGCAGATTCTCTGAGCAGGTCCATAACACTATCCCATGAGTGGATGCTTCACAGGGATGTGTTTCTAGAGATCATCCACCTGTGAGGTACTCCACAAATAAACCTATTTGCATCCCCTCTGAACAGACAACTTCCTCTATATTGTGCCATAGTCCCATGCCCTCTGGCCTGGAAGGTGGATGCCCTCTCTTTTTTTTGGAAGTGGATGTTTCTTTATGCCTTCCCTCCCCCCTTCCTCTCATTCCAGAAGTCCTGTTCAAGACATAACAGGATGCTCCCAAAATTTTGCTGGTGACTCCCTTTTGGCTTAGACAGCATTGGTTCCTACTTCTTTTGCATCTTGCCAAGGGCAGTCATCACAAGTTACCTGACAGGGTGGACCTATGTACACAAGACAAGGGATCTCTCATCCATGCAACTGTCCACTCTTCAAGTGACTTTGTGTGTGATAGGGTTTTGATCCCCTGAAGAGACCTTTTTTTCTGAGGACGTGTTTTGGGTCCTACAGGAGGCCATGAAACCCACTACTAGAGAATCTTACTTATCCAAATAGAATAAGTTTTCTGTTTGGTGTCAGTCTCTTAACCTGGATCCATGTACTGTGGATGTTTCTTTGGTTTTCTCTTATTTGTGTGAATTGTTCAATGCTGAGTTGGCATAATCTTCTGTTAAGGCCCACCTATCAGCTGTCTCCATTTGTCTACCTTTGACTCACCTCTTTAGCCTCCATGTTTTAGGCCAGACAGTTTCTTAAAGGCATCCTTCATGTTAGACCTCCAAGAAAGCCTGTCCCTCCTTTCTGGGGTCTTAATTTTGTTTTAAAAAAATTGACGCAGGTTCTTTTTGAGCCTGCTGCTTCAGCTTCCTTACAGCATTGTTCTTGGAAGATAGTTCTTCTTTTGGCCCTTACTTCTGCCAGACAGGTGTCTGAGCTGCAAACCCTTATGGCTGTTCCTCCTTTTTTAGTTTTCCATAAGGACTGTGTGTCCCTTCATACTAATTCTTCTTTTATGCCCAAAGTGGTTAATGAAATATCTCCTAATAGGTCTATTCATTTGCCCACTTTTTTCCCTTCTCTGCAGGCTACTAGTGAGAAGGTTTTGCTCACCTTGAATCTGCATGGACAACTCAGATATTATTTCGATAAGACTAAAGCTTTTGGAAATCTGAACAGATTTTTTGTTTCTTTTCATCCTAGGTCTTTAGGTTGTGCTGTTTCCAAGTAGACCATTTCTTCTTGGATATCTAGAGCCATTTCTTTTTGCTATTCTTTTCATGAGAAGAGCCTTCCTTCTTCTGTTAAGGCTCATTCCACTCGGGCCAGGCTTCTTCTGGTACTTTTTTCAAGGGTTTGGATACTAATTCTATTTTTGAGGCAGCAGCCTGGACTCCTGTGCATATCTTTATGAAGCACTATAAGTTTGATGTGATTTCTAAGGCTAGAGCTGGGTTTGTCAGAGCCATTCTCCATGGCTTCCCAGAGGGCTCTGCTGGTCCTTCTTCTTCCTGAGCATTTGCACTCTTCCTATTTAAAGGATATTGCAACAGTGATATGGAATGACATAGTACAGTTGTGTAAAATCTTATCGTAACAGTAGATGTCCTTCTCTTCACTGTTGCAGTATTTGCTTGCTCCCTCCTCCCACTGGTCCTTTTTTATTCTGGATATGCTTTTTCCCTACTTATATTCTTGGACTGTTATTCCTATTGGGGCTTTTTGGTTCTGAGGATGTTACGTCTGTACGTCACCTTTATGCCCTAAACCATGAACGGGGAGCATACGTATGTCATACAGCATACCCTTTACAACCAAAAGGTTTTGGTATAGTGGCCAGACATCGGGCTGCCATTGGCAGGGAACCCCTATTGTAAAGAATACTGCAACAGTGGAGAGAAGAAGGACATCTACTGTTACAGTAAGATTTTACCCAACTGTACTTTCTTCTACAGCTCTACTGTCAGCAGCTGACTTTACACTAACACTGCCTCATTACAGCTGGGATATTTATAGACATGACTAGGGCCTTTGAAAATGCAAACACTAAACAGCTTCTGAGTAAATGAATAAAATTTAACTTTGGTCAGAATGCCATTAAATGGTTCCATTGTTACCTTGACATCAGGACATTTCAAGTGCACTGCTCCAGCAACCACCTGTCTTCTCATGGACCTCTTAATATAGGCATTCACTGAGGCTCTGTGTTTGGACATTTACTGCCTTTTTATTCATTAAACAATTCACTGATGAACTCCCACAGTTGGGTCTGTTATTATATTCAGATGACATATTACTTCTCCAAGCGCATAAATGTCCCAGCATCCTGTAATGTTATCCACACACACACACACACACACACACACACACACACACACAAAGCTCCTCACCTACCAATCATTACTATCTCAGATAATCAAAACCAATATAATTATGTTTCAGTACAAGGTACAAATACTTAGGTCTGACCTTTGACCAGTCTCTCTCTTTCTCCACGCATATTAACAATATTAGTAATAAGTCCATTCACAAGTAACGCTCTGCCATAGAATCACCCATATGCTCTCTACAGTAGTATATAAAGCCTATACAAAATGGTTTTGCACTTTAAGCTAGAATACAGTCTCCTCTGCCTGCAACACACAAAAAAATGCAAATGCCTGTGAATAAAATAAGCAGATTTGCAGTACTGGCAGACTCGTAAGCCACACTAGTGCAACTTCCTGAAGCATCTAAAATGACAGCTAGTGAAAGAACCATCCATGTATCTACTAAGCACTTTGCTTTATAATATACTAAAAGGGGGTTATCACCCCACATTGAAAAGGAACTCCCTATCAGGGAACAATCATTTTTGCTTAAGAAATAGTTAAGAGAATGTCCTCTTCCTGAGTCGCACCCCCATTTGAAAGTCATTGGTGAACGAATCTTCTCCAGAGTAGAACAGAGTTGTGTAATAAACTTCATGCTGAAATAAAGAATCAAGATTCTTTCTTACAGTTCAAGAACACACTTTCAGAACACTTCATTGAAATGGTAGGTACAGCATGCCTTAAAGATAATGGATAAAGGGGAGAGTCCATTAATGCAATAACTTACTTTTGCTCTTCTCTAACCTAGCAATTTGTCTGTGAGCTGTTACATATTTATGAAGACACAAATCCACCGTCAGGAAAAACAGACTTTAATGCAGCAAAGCTTTCGGTTAAACAACCTTCCTCAATGCTAAAATAGTACATATCACATTACAATACATTTAAATAGGAGCCAAAAGGTAACATGTGACCACAGCCAACAAGTCACACTATACCATCAATTAAAACTTTTCTAAAACATCTTTAAAGGTATACATTGCAAATGTTGCTGTTGTATTTTAACAAGCACAGGTTTAATACTAACTACATTGTTTAAATCAGGTTCTAAATCTGCATGGAACCTGACAATCCACTCGTATTCTTTATTCTCTAAAAGATTATTAAAGTCAACACCTCTAGGTCCCTTTTGTACACTATCTGTCACTCTGAATTTAAAGATATGATCCATACCATTATGCACGATGTGCTTAAACAGTGCATAATCCTCATTATTTCTTCTTATTTCTGACTTATGATGTTATACACTCTTTTAATGTCCTTGTGCTCTTTCCTATGTAAAATGAATCACATTTTTTCACAGGTAGCAAGATAGACCACATTAACACTATTACAAGTAGCAACACAGTCAAATTTAAACTGCTTATTGGACACTGGGTGGACAAATTTGTCACTGTTGTGCTTAATAATGTCTTCACAGCAACTGCAGCACATACAACCAAATGTACCAGGTTTATTACCCAACCTTACGTTTGTTATATCCTTAAAATCTTTATAGCATAACCTGCTCTTTAAACTCTTAAGATTTCTATATGAAAAAAGGGTCTAGCCTGTAGTATAGTGTGTAGTTCAGGTGCTGCCATGAGTATAGGCCAATTCTTCAGTATAATTTTCTTATTTTGCTCTGTTTTTAAACTATAAGTAGTTACATATCTAATTTTATCATTCTTTTCATTTGCATCAGTTGTGGCTACTTCCCCTTCTTTAAAAACTGGTTTCATAGCATTACTTCTACTTTGTTTCACTTCTTCCGCTATTTTTAATGCCTCCATAGGGCTATGGCCACTACTCACAAACTCACCTACCATCTCATTCATTTGCTCACTAAACCGTGTATCATCTTTATTCAAGCCTACTAACTCTGCACATTTGTGCTTTGACTAACCCATGAAAAATATGGGGGGCATGTAAACTCTGCCTATGTATATATCCATTCACATGAACATTTTTCTTATACATACTTGTGTCTATTTTATCCACTGTCTTTTCTAAATGCACATCTAGAAAAACTGTTTCACTATAAGAGTGGTTCATTTTAAATTAAAGAAATTCAGTGGTGCTATTTAGATAAGCAACATATTCCAGTAACTCTTCAGCTGTGCCATTCCACACAAAAAAATCATCTACAAATCTTAAATACAGTTCTCCTTTCTGACATAATACATTCTCATTATTAAAAACATACTTTTTCTCCCATTGATGAAGAACTGCATTCACGTAGGTGTTGGCCACAGGTGTGCCCATGGTCACACTTGAAAACATGAATAATGATGTTATGTCCAACATCACAAATATATAATCAGAACTCAATTTTTTATCAGTTCTCCCAGTAAACCAACATCTCAACTTATTTAAAAAATCATTAGTGTCCTTAATTGTCATTATTCACAGTAATACCAGATGAATTTGGGGTTCAGGCTGTACGTGAATTTCTCACTAGTGAAGTTGAAATGGCCACAGGAAGAGTGCAAAATATCTGTGGTTTATTAGAAATTGTTTTAACTAAAAATGTTTTTATACTTGATAACAAGCCATTTCTACAGTTGTCTGGTGTGGCCAACACCTACGCAAATATAGTTCTTCATCAATGGGAGAAAAAGTATGTTGTTAATAATGAGAATGTATTATGTCAGAAAGTAGAACTGTATTTAAGATTTCTAGATGATTTTTTTATTTTTTGTTTGGAATGGCACAGCTGAAGAGTTACTGGGCTACGTTGCTTATTTAAATAACACCACTGAATTTCTTGACTTTAAAATGAACCACTCTTATAGTGAAATAGTTTTTCTAGATGTGCATTTAGAAAAGAAAATAGATAAAATAGAGACAAGTATGTATAAGAAAAATGTTCATGTGAATAGATACGTACGTAGACAGAGTTTAAATGCCCCCCATATTTTTCAAGGAATAGTCAAAGCACAAATGTGCAGAGTTAGTAGGCTTGAGTACAGAAGATACACGGTTTAGTGAGCAAATCAATGAGCTGGTAGGTGAGGTTTGTGAGTAGTGGCTATAGCCGTATGGAGGTATTAAAAACAGCGGAAGAAGTGGAACAAAGTAGAAGTAATACACAAAAGGATCCAAGGATGATCAAAGTCTTGAAGCCTTTGGTCGTCCTTGGATCCTTCTGTGTATTTTTTGTGCTTTGCGACTTCTTAAGTGGACCCAAATTCTGATTTTGGTTGGTGGTTGTTGGTTTTTGCTTTATTAAAGTAGAAGTAATGCTATGAAACCAGTTTTTAAAGAAGGGGAAGTAGCCACAACTGATGCAAATGAAAAGAATGATAAAATTAGATATGCAACTACTTATAGTTTAAAAACAGAGCAAATAAAGCAAATTATACTGAAGAATTGGCCTATACTCATGGCAGCACCTGAACTACACACTATACTACAGGCTAGCCCCTTTTTTCATATAGAAATCTTAAGAGTTTAAAGAGCAGGTTATGCTATAAAGATTTTAAGGATATAACAGATGTAAGGTTGGGTAATAAACCTGGTACATATGGTTGTATGTGCTGCAGTTGCTGTGAAAACATTATTAAGCACAACAGTGACAAATTTGTCCACCCATTGTCCAATAAGCAGTTTAAATTTAACTGTGTTGCTACTTGTAATAGTGTTAATGTGGTCTATCTTGCTACCTGTGAAAAATGTGATTCATTTTACATAGGAAAGACCGCAAGGAAATTAAAAGAGCGTATAACAGAGTATAAGTCAGAAATAAGAAGAAATAATGAGAATAATGCACTGTTTAAGCACATCGTGCATAATGGTATGGATCACATCTTTAAATTCAGAGTGACAGATAGTGTACAAAAGGGACCTAGAGGTGTTGACTTTAATAATATGTTAGAGAATAAAGAATACGAGTGGATTGTCAGGTTCCATGCACATTTAGAACCTGGTTTAAACAATGTAGTCAGTATTAAACCTGTGCTTGTTACAATACAACAGCAAAATTTGTAATGTATACCTTTAAAGATGTTTTAGAAAAGTTTTAATTGATGGTATAGTGTGATTTGTTGGCTCTGGTCACATGTTACCTTTTGGCTCCAATTTAAATGCATTGTAATGTAATATGTACTGTTTTAGCATTGAGGAAGGTTGTTTAACTGAAAGCTTTGCTGTATTAAAATCTGTTTTTCCTGATAGTGGATTTGTGTCTTCATATAGTGACTTTTTATTCCAGTCTTCAGTGTACCAGCTAGTTGGCTTCAGCTGTTAGATATTTAGCCATGAATTGCATATACTTAAACTGTATATTAGTGTATATGCTTGTACATGCGTTGTATTACTTGCTGTCACTGTCTTCCTTCATAGAGCACCTGCAAGTTTACTGAGAATTTTGTCAGTGTCTATTGTAAGCATAATTATCATGAAGAACCTTGCTGCATATTTCCTTTAATCAGTTAAATATATTTCTGTTCTATGATTGAAGGCCTCTATGACGGTCTGTGCACTCTAAGGACCTCTAACTAAGTTGGCCACTGTTCCCTTTTGCTTGACCAGTAAACTGTACTGCATATACCAGTTATTTAATCTCAGGAAATGGCAGACAACCTGTTTTGCTTACATCTGTTAATTGCTTTGTTCTGGCTATAAACTGATTACTCTCAGTTGTAACTTGACCTGAGGGTGGGACATTAATAACTTTAGACATATAGCAATCTTATCTCTTTTGCCAAAATACTTGAAAAATGTATTCAGAAATAAATAATTGCTAGACTATCTCCCACAATAAGAACTTCCATCCCCTAAACAACATGGCTTCTGTCCTTCCGACAGTATAGCACTGCGCTTCTAACCTATATAGATACTGTCAATAAAGCTAGAGATAATGGCAAACTAATCACTTCTTTATTCCTAGACTTGTCTAAAACCTTTGACACAGTTTGTCACAGCAAACTTCTCCTTCAGATGTCCTCACTAGGTCTCTCTCAGCCCAGTCTTCTGCTGTTCAAAAGCTATCTATCCAATAGGTATCCGTCAGTAAAATGGCACTCCACACTCTCTCTTCTTACCTTCTGGTCACCACTGGTGTACCACAATACTCTATCCTTGGTCCCCTTCTCTTTAACATTTTCACCAACACCCTCTATACATCCACACAACAGGCTACACTAATACAATACGTAGATGATTCCACTCTCATTTACACATCTGGCAACATGATGCACCTCCAGAAAATTATTCAAGAAGCTTTAACAGCCACTGAAACATGGCTTTGTAACTCACAGCTCATGCTCCACCCAGAAAGACTAAACTACTACTATTTCCCCAAATCCCCGTCTTACGAAAAAACAAAATTTAAAGTCCTTTCTCTTAATACAACCATTGAAGTTAATTCTCATAGCAAACTATTAGGAGTGATCTTCGATGATAATCTTACATTCGACCTGCATATGCAAAGTTGCATAAGAAAAACTCATCAAATACTAGGGATGCTTTACGTAGCCAAAAACGTTCTCACCAACATAACTAAAACTAGACTTGTCACTACTTATCTCATCCCCACTCTTCTTTATGGTGCTCCCATCCTTACTAACCTTCAGGCTTCACAAGAATTAAAACTTGAATAATGCTGTAACAAAGTTGCGAAATTTGCATGCCATACCCCTTTCAGAACCCACCACTGTATAGCATTGAAAAGCCGTAGCTAGTTATAACTGCCACATCAACAAAATATATGCAACTTCTTACCACCTATAAAATTATCCAGCATCTGTCTGTAATGCAACCACTAAAAAAACATTTTACACAACTATGTTCCCAGTCGGTCATTGCGATCCGTTGACTAAAAACTCCTGTCTGCCTACAAACCTAGCAAATCTGCTGGACATTATGTGTACTTCTACAAGATTGTTAAGGCCTGGAACTCCTTGCCTGTATGCATCAGGTCTAGAACCTCCCCCCACATCTTTCAAAACCAGCTAAAACCTGGCTCTGTTCATGCTCAAAACCAGTATAAACTATATCCCTTTTTATTCCTTATATCTCCTTACTCTCCCTTCTTCACTTACTTCCTTCCTGCTATCTAATTCAGTCTAAATATGCCATAAGTCTCTTTTTCCCTCACTTCATATTGCAATTCTCATTTGTATAAGACTCATTTATTTTTAACCTCTGTACAAACTGCCCAATATTTCTCTGAATGTTAAATGATTGTCATATACAATGTATTTATTCTTAACCAATGTTTTTTATATTATGTCTAATTTGTTATAATTATTTGAACTTTAGATGTTTTTGTTTTATTTTTGAAGACTGTAAAATTATTCTTAAAATATTTTCTAATAATTTGGAGCCAGGCCTCCACTGAAAATAGGCTTCTACCCAGTCGGATTTTCCCGGTACTTAAATGTCAGTAAACAAATAAATTAATTAAATGTACATATGTTGCCATTATAACTTTAATCAAAGTGGTTTCTGTGTTAAAATAGTTATGTGAATACATGTCAATCATACTAGTGTGCAAAGGTGAATTCACCAATTGTATCGATGCCTATGTGTTATATTGATAAGACTCTCTTTATATTTGTCTATACCTTTGTTTAGCTTAAACTTAATTGTCTTTGTACTCTATACTTGAACTATATAAGCAATGCTTTCTTGCCACTGTGCCCATGTTGTGGCAGAAAAGGGTCCTTGGGACCTACCCGTTTACCAAGTAATAAAAAATATATACATTTCCAGTGTCAGG
Organism: Protopterus annectens; assembly: GCF_019279795.1. Taxonomy (NCBI): domain Eukaryota; kingdom Metazoa; phylum Chordata; order Ceratodontiformes; family Protopteridae; genus Protopterus; species Protopterus annectens. The sequence continues at coordinate 1,168,326,587 of NC_056725.1, read as the reverse complement.
AACATCAGGAATCAGCTTCTCAAAAATAGCTATGAAACTTCTGGGACATGATTCATCTAAACAAGTGACTATTCATCTACTCCAGGAAGTCCTTCTGGGTGTTTTGTGATGCTACCTGATTGGTGCTAGACCTTCAGTCTCCTGTCTCAGAGACCTGACCATTTTTGCAGTTTTTGTAATCTTAAATTTCTACATAAAAATCTCATTGTGTACCCAGATACAGTAACCTTGGGTCTCTTTCTCTGAGAATTTCTAGAATGTGCCAGTGTTTTCAGTGGGAGAACACTGAGGTTTCTCGGTCCCTCAAAAAATACTATGAACTGTTGCAAAAGACATTTCCAGATCCTGCACCATTCCATTAGTTCAGTCAGCTTTAGAAAATGTGTGTGTCTGTTTCACTGCCTGCAATTTTCCTTAATCAGCCAAATGCCCCTAAAAAGGCAGATAGGGTGTATAAAGTTCCTCAGTCTTAAGTTTTTTATACACTCTTCCCAAACCCAATCCAGCAGCTGTAGTTTTAGTTACTCCCTCTGCTGCTAAACACCTAGTCAATTTCAGTTTTACTCTTTCTGGTAAAGATGAGAAGATTATTAAGTATTGGAGAAAATTGTATGCTTCTGCAACTTTGATTTTCAGAATTTAGAATTCTCAGGCTCATATGTTTAGGTTTGTTCTAACAGTGAAAGTATTAGGAATGTTTTATCTTCAGTTTCTTCAAGTGAGAATACTTCTGATTTAAGTAATTTGAGAAAACCAGTTACAAAAGTAACTCTAGCCAGATGGCTGACTAATTGTATTTCTTTTATTTATAACAAGTTGGGTCTAACCTTTAATAAAATCTTTAAGAGCCCATTCAACTAGGTCCATGGCAACTTCTTTAGTGTTTCTGTCTAGGGCTTCCATGGACGACATATGTGCAGCTGTAATCTGGGCCAGTCCTCATACCTTTATCACTCATTACAAACTGGATGTAGTCTTGAGGGGTAGAGCAGCATTTGGCTCAACTATGCTAAGGAATATCCTTCCTTGGAGTCCACCCGGGATTATAGGTAGCTGGGGACTCTGTCCCACCAGTTGAGAACAGACTGAAGATTGACAACATCAGTTAAAGAACCTATGTACTTACCATAATGTTCCAACTGTGTTGCCCATTTTCATTCTTCCTCAACTTCTTGCCTACCAACCCTTATCACAACAGACTTCTGGAAGAACGAGATATTGTAAGGACACCACTCGTCACACTACCAGTCCCAAACAACTATAAAGAACTTTAAGACGCTAAACAAACTACTCAAACTCTATTTTTACCTCAGAACCCAACTCATTAACTGCGGTAATATATACCCAAACCCAGGCCCACAAAATCTAGGAGCCCCAACCCTCAACCTGAATGATACCTACTCCACCGAGACAAATCCACCCTCCTCATTTTAAATTTAAATGTTAGGCATACTAAAAGTCCATGACCTTCATGCACTACTCTCCTTTTATCAATAGTCATACTAACAGAGACTTGGCTTAAACCAGGCAACCACAACAATGAAATCACTCCACCAGGTTACAGTATAACTCGTAGTGATAGAATAGGTAAAAAAAGGGGGGGGGGTGTTGCTATAGTGTATAAATCTCACCTCCTCCTTGAGAAAGTAGACATAACCCCAAACATCAATAAAGTTGAACTCATTCTAACAAAACTAAAACTTAATGATAGTAAACACATCAACATCATAGGATACTACATCCCTCCAGGCAGCACTATCCCCATTACAGAAAGACTCCTAGAATGGATATCTAACTCCCTCCCCCAGGAAAGCATAGTATCAGGAGACCATAATACTGACTGGCAAAACTTTTCCAGTCATAAACCACTTCCCCATATTAACCTACATGGCCTAACCCAACTCATCACTTCCCCCTCAAGAACAGACAAGAGAACCAAACACCAATCCACTCTAGATTGGATACTCTTATCCCAACTATCACTGATATCCCTAGCAGGGTGTCTACCAGACACCCTGAGTGACCACCAAGCCACATTCTTACTCGGATCAAAATCACAACTGACCCAAATATCTACGCGCCAAATTAAAAACAAAAAACACTTTAACTGCTCCAACTTTATAAACGACCTAAAAATGTGCAACTGGACCCCCTTAAAAAAAATTTACCTCTTGATGAAGCTGTACTATATTTCAGTACTACCTTCTTAAATGCCCTTAACCATCATGCCCCCTCCAGAGCAGCAAGAATTAAAACTAAATATGCCCCCTGGTTAATCCCTCCTCAAAAAAAGAAACAAGGCCTGGGCCATCTACCTCAACAGTAAATCCCAGTTGAACAAACAAATACACGTTGAACTACGTAACAAAGCCAAAAAACTCACCAAAACAGACAAAACATCTTACTACCAAAAGTTACAGGATAAGCACAGGAACAACCCACAAAAATGTTGGGCAGCAATTAACTGTGTTATACAACCAGGTAAAACAGCCACCCCAACCCCAAAAATAGATAACAACCAAGAAGACATCCCCACTCAATTTAATAAATACTTTACAGAAAACATCCAGACCCTTGCAAACAAACAACCCTATGACAACATCCCCACCCCTGCAAATCCACCCCCAACTAACAATTGTTTCAAGTTCAGCTTCCACCCAGAACCAACCAAATCCATTGAAAAACTACTCCGCAAGCTCAAACCAACATCTCTAACTGCAGATAAATTACCTGCTGAATATCTCCACCTGGCTGCAGAACCCATATCATATCCTGTCTCCATCCTAATTAACAGATGCATATGCGGGTGTATAGTACCCAAGCTATGGAAAATATCACATATCCCTCTACATAAAGGGGGAACTTCCCTGGAACTCACTAACTACCGCCCTATATACTACCCCCTTTATTTAAAATTTTAGAGAGGGTAATACACAAGCAACTAATGAAATATTTCCTAGAAAATAATCTAATAGCAAAACAACAACATGGCTTTAGACCCTTCCATGGCACCACCACTGCACTAACAGAATTCACCAACATTGTCAATACTCACAGAAACAACGGACTCCTTGTATCTGCCACCTTCCTTGACTTGTCCAAAGCATTCAATATGATTAACCACAATAAACTCTTTCTTTCACTAGCAACTCTAAACCTTACCACCCCTGCCATCTCCTGGTTCAAAAACTACCTAGAGGGAAGGAAACAAGCTGTTATGTGGCAAAATCAACTCTCCCCCTCCCTACCAATCTCCCTAGGAGTACCCCAAGGCTCCATCCTGGGGACACTTCTTTTTACCCTCTTCACCAATCAGCTCCCAAACAGTATTCCTAAAGCCTCAATAGTGCAATATGCAGATGATACCACCATAATATGTGCAGCCAAATCAATTGACATCCTTCACTCCCTAACACAAGAATGATTTTCCCTAGCAGAAACTTGGAGTATAAACCAAAGGCTCATTCTGAACCCAAGTAAAACAAAGCTAATACTCTTTAGCTCCCACAGAGCCACACCTCCCACTGATTCTTTTTTTCATCTCCTCCTTTAACAAGACCACAATCACCCCCACAAATCATACCAAACTCTTAGGGGTTGAAATAGATAATCACCTTAGATTTGACCTACATATTTCTATAACCATAAAAAAGTACATAAAAAACTTGGCCTACTGTATCGCAATAAAACATTCCTCACTGTCCACTCCAGGACTGCAATAGCGAGGACCTGCCTACTATCTACACCCTACTTTATGGCTCCCCCGTGCTTGCAAATCTCCACAAATCTGACCTAAACAAACTTGATAGTTGTTATAATAAGATAGCCAAATTCGCTACAACCTCTCCCATCAGAACACATCAATGTGAATGCCTAAAAAATGTCAATTGGCTAGAACTACCACTACTACTTCAACTCAATCAACTATCACTAGCCCACAAAATAATACATAACTCTGAAAACACTCCAGCCCTTAAAAATCTTGTACAACCCTATACAACCGCCAGGGCCTTGAGGTCTAGCACACAAATCCTCCTCAAAGTAACCAAATATAACAATGAAGCTGGTAAGTCTGTCTACAGCCACTGTATAGCAAAAAACCTGGAACTCCCTTCCTGCCCACATAACTGACAACGAATCCCCCATCACAGTTCAAAAAAATTGTTAAAACTCACTTTTTTTGAATAATTGTGCTCCTGTATCCCCACCTGGCTTATGTCTCATTAGAACACATCACCTAATTTAAGTAACTCTGCTAAGCCAACCAATCATAGTACTGTACCCACTTAGGACTGTTAATCTACTGCTCATCCCATCTCTCCAGGAGTTAGGGAAAACTACCCCAGCAATGTTGTTGTGTATGCCGTGGTGGTGCGGCGGTAGCATTGTTACCTCACAGCAAGAGGTTCTCCCGTTCGATTCTTGGCTTGGCTTGGGAGTGCCTTCTGTGTGGAGTCTGCATGTCCTCCCCGCAGTTGGGTAGCGTTCGAAAGATATGTGCGTAAATGGGTGTGCCTTCGTTGAAGGTTGGGCGTTGAGCTGGCACCTCGGCGTTTCGTAAAAATCTACTGCCAATCATTAGTGGACCGGAGTTCCGCTGTGGCGACCCCTTACCGGGAAAAAGCCGAAAGACAAACAACAACCCCAGCAATGTTGTGCTTTCCATAAGCAACTAAAACCAGGAGAAGACATATTGTAAATCAGTTTGTTATCCTTCTCAACTAAAACCAGGCAAAAACATATAGTAAATCAATTTGTTATCCTTCTCAACTATAGCGAGCATCATCTGCTCTCTCAGAGCCTTATTCTACGTCTCTCTGCTTTTACTCTGATAGTAAATCTATCACAGGAATCCTAAACTTAGGAATATCTTCTAAAATGTAATATTGTATTGTAGAGAACGACTGTATCCTATCTGTTAGTTAATATGTATGTCAAAGTCTCTTCTATGGAAATTGTATGTCAAAGGTCTGTCCTTAAAACTATGTTTTGTAAAAAAAAAAAAAATGTTCTCTTGGAGCTTTTCTCCCCAGGCCTCCACTGAAAATGGACTTGTAATCCAGTTGGACTCTCCCGGTCAACAAATGTAAAATAAATAAATAAATGGTGAGCTGCAGATATACGTAGTTTTTATATGTATATATATATATATATATATATATATATATGTGTGTGTGTGTGTATGTATGTTTGTGACTATATATATATATATATATATATATATATATATATATAAAATGTATGTACACACACAAACCTGTACATTAGCAAGTATTACTTTAGGTAAATCAGCAACCAAGATCTAAGGTATGTTAGGGGTTGCTGCATTATGGGTAAGGAAGAAGCTCGAGAGCTTTTTGGTTATCATGAATGTTAGTAACAGCTGAGTCAGATCCAAGGTTCGAATCCGAACCCAACAGCTGAGAAAGAATGAAAATGGACAACACAGATGGAATGTTATGGTGAGTACAAAGCTTCTTTTTTTTCACAAAAAAGCTGGATAGATTTATGGATGTATTCACCTGGAAGAATCATTAGTTGCCCCAAGATCAGTGGTGTATATGGTCTTTTGGAGGATGAGGCCATGGACATGATAATCTTCCCTCCATTGATCCCAGCATTGGAAGATGTTTTTAAGAAAGCTTGTAGTTCTCCTCTGCTGAACAATTCTGTGCCTAAACAAGTGTTTAAGCAATTCAGGGTGTGATGACCATATCTGGCCTCCAAGCCCCCTTGTTGGCAGATCTTTCATCTGTGTATTCTGTGACTTTGTCCGATAAAAAGACCATGTCTTGTTCAAAACGAATCCCTCAAGATAAATTGGGTAAGTATCTAGAATATCAGGAAAACTGACAGTCCAGCATGGTAGCATTTAAAGTGTTTACCTACCAGTGTTTTATGTGGAAGTTTGTGTTGAGGTGTATGTATAGTTTAGATGAGTTCTGTGCATTGTTACTTGCTGAGCAGAAAGGCTATGTGAAAGGGATTGTTTCCAGTGTTTCTCCGATGCCTAAACATACTTTAAAGGTGTGCCTTGGAGGAGGCCAATACTGTTTCTAGAAATGCAGCGACAGTGGTGGTGGTATGGCAGTATGCTTGATTGCACAGCCAAAACTTTTCTGATGAGATAAAAAAATTAGATTATAGATGTTCCACTTGATTCTACCTGTTTTGGTACAGCTGGAAATCAGATCCTTAAATACTGGGATGATACAGTTTAACTGATGCAAGAGTTGTCTAAAATATTCAATATTTTCAAGTTCTCCCCCAATAAGCAGGATAATTTTCTCCAGCCAAGAAACAAAAATCAAGGCACCAAAAGGAAATGGCAGGATGAGAACTCTACCAAACCTACAAAGAGGGGTTCCTTCCCAAAAAGGATAACCCCACCTTCCAACCTATGATTATGCTGAGGTTCTGCACCCGTCTTTCCCAAGTTCCCCTCTTGAGTGTTCCATCTTGAAAGTTCGCTCTCAAAAAGACGGCCCACCCATCAGTGGTTTCCAACAAAATATTGTTTGCTGAGGTTACAGGTGTTATAGAAGGAACATCTGCCCCTGTTCGGGGGTGTTCTCTCTCACCTTCTTGACCAAACTTAGTTATTTCCTCCTATTCTCCTGCACATGCTGGACTCAGGGGTCATAAAACCTGTTCCTCCTTCAGAGGGAGAATAAAAGGTTTCTACTCTAGAATTTTCCTGGTCCCCAAAAAAAAAAAAAGCTGTCATGGAGATGGGTGTTGCTCCTATCCTTTCTGAATATCTTTGTCAAGGTCCCAAAGTTCAACATGTTCACCCTGCAGACAGTGCTTCCTTTTCAGTGGATCACTGCTTCATGGTGACACTGGCTTTAAAGGAATCATATCATCATATCATGTCATCATATCCTCATTGCTTTAGGAGATAACTGACATTTGTTGTGTGTGGATTATACTGTCAGTTCTCTGTATTGCCATTTGGACTATCCACTACACCTCGAGAGTTTACAAAATGCCTTGTTGTGCTAGTGGCTCATTTCTGAACTCTTGGCATTCACATTTTTCCTTACTTGGGCAACTTGCTGATCTGTGCAGGGTCTCCTTCCAGGTGTTTGGAATCACTAGAAAAGGTCATGACCTTACTCTCTAGGCTGGGGCTCAAGTTGAAACTTCCGAAGTCTTGCCTGACACCCTTGCAAACACTTGTCTTCCTGGGTTGCTTAACTGATACTAAAAAAAAGAATGACCTTTCTTCCTGAAGACAAGGTTTTGTCCTACTACGCGATGTTTCAGGAATTCTCCAGGAGTAACCTCTCTTTGGCAAGAGAATTCCTAAAAATTGTAGGACTGATGGTATCCATAATTCTTATGATAATAGTGACCCATCTCCACATGAGGAAAATTCACTGGTATGTATGAAATTGTTGGACCCGTCACCTACATTTTCTTGAGTCCGAGCTACCGGTGTAGTACTTCATAAGATGAGAGTTACAGTGGTGGCGAGAACAGCTGAGTATCAATCCAGGGCTTCCTTTCTTCCCACCTCTTCTAGTGGAATCTGCTCAGACAGATTCATCTGACTTCGACTGGTGAGCTGTGTCAGTGGGAGTGGAAGTGCAGGCCTGTTGGAGTCCCAGGATTGCACAAAAGCACATCAGTGTCAAGAAAATGTTGGTGGTGATCCATTCCTTGAAAATCTTTCACCACCTATGGACTTTGAGTCTTCTTGTGGTTATGGACAGCACCACAGTGATATGATACTTCAACAAACAAGGAGGTACAAAGTCATACCCTCTATGTCAGTTGGCAAAAAAGGCCTGGGAGCTGACTTTACAGCATTCTGTGACTATTCAACCATCATGCATCCTATCAGAGCAAAATATTGTGGCAGACAGTCTAAGCAGATCCAGGGCAGACCCACATGTGTACCAGCTCAAGACAGTGGTATTCCAGGATTCGAGTACAGATGTGGGGAACACCTCATATAGATCAAGTCACCTCCTTTCAAAACAGACAGCTGGAAAAGTACTGTTGCAGACATCCTTGCAGCCATGCTGCTTTCTTGTTCCCTTGGGCTGGAATGTTCCTGTATGTGTTTCCACCTTTTCCACTGATTCACAAGGTACTTCTGAAGATTCAGAGAGAAATGTCAAAGTTTATTTTGTTGACACCCCCCCACTGGCCCTGGCAGTCTTGGTTTCCCCTTCTAATGGTATTGGCCAACTGCAATTACCACAGACTTTCTTCACACTTTGGATGTGATCACACAGTCTCAGGGGAAGACTGGTGCACTCCCATTTTGGAGCAACTACAGCTGACAGCCTGGATGATTCATTCTTGACTCCATTTGGGTACTTGTTTCATGAGGATATGTAGCAGGTGATAAAGGGGGCCAGAAATCCTGCTACTAGAAAATCTTACATTTACAAATGGATGAGGTTTTCTGAGTGGTGCCTGAATGGGAACAGAATGTTCCTCGAGGTCGACATCTATCTGTTCTTGAAATGTTTTTTGTGAGTTAACTTCAAGATGGCTTATTGTATGTGTCCATTAAGGTGCATTTACTGGCCATCTTTCCTTGTTCCTTTTGGTAAAACAGTTCATGAAAGGAGTATTACATGTGAGAGCCCTTTGCTATCAAATTTCTCCTTTGTGGCATCTCATCTATGGTCTGGAAAGCTTGACCTTACCACATTTCAAACCTGTCACTCAGGCTGATCTGAAGTTCTTAACATGGAAAAGTGTTTTGCTTATTGCTTTGACATCTACAAGGAGATTCTCTGACCTGCAAGTTCTGAACAACTTTACTTTATATTCTACAGGGACAGGGATGCTGCAAGTGTCCTCAGAATTCACTCTCAGTCTATCAGTCTTACTGTTTTCTTCCCAGAACCAGAGAGTAAAGGAGAGAGAATAACTTTGTCTTTAATGTGCACCAGCAGCTCATGTACCACCTTGATAAAACAAAATCCTTCAGGAAGGTTTAAAAGCTTTTTATTGGGTAATCATTTGAAATATTGGGACCTGCTAGAGCGAGTTCTAAAATACAGAGACCGAATTGCCGAAAAATGGACTTAGATATACTAAGTCTGAGATGCCATTTCTCTGAATATTCTCCCTTCTCCAAGTATGGTGATCTCTGAGATGGTATATATAAGTTTGGGGGTGTGGGGGCTTTCCTGTCACATGGGGTGGTGCAGGGGGAGCTTGCCCTCCAGCAAAACATATCTATAAGAAGAAGTGATTTTCAACAATCGATCTTCTCTGGGTTTTCGGTCTTTTTTCAGCTTGTCGGCATTCGGTGTTTGAGTGCTGACATTTCAGTAGGGAGCTTTTTATTTTCTATACAGGGACAAAGAAGGGCCAGCCTGTCTCTAAACAAACCATTGCTCATTGGTTTTCCTCTGATATTCTTTTTTGATAAGTAATAAGGATAACTGTTCAGAATGTTGATCCTAGCCACAGCAAACTTAGCAGAAATAGTTTTTTTTCCAGAGGAAAAAACAATCCTGTTTAGGTTATAAGCAGATCTTTGTTCATTGATGGATGGCCAATGTACTGTCATTTTTACTGGTATTGTTTTTGTTACATCCAACATGAGAAGGCAGATCCAGGTAAGGTAAATGCACATTCCACTAGGTCCTTTTCTTTTTCTTTAGTGGGGTATTTGAAAAGAGTGGATTTTAGAAGTATTCTACAGGTAGCAGTGTGGTCCTCTCTCTGTACCTTTTTGAAGCACTATAAGTTAGATTCCTTTTGCAGATCCAGAGCAGGCTTCACTAGTGCTTTTCTCCATGGTCACTTGGACCCTTATCCTTCATCCTCCCAGGCTGGGTAAGCTTTGTGAACCTACCCAAATGCCAGTAAGGCAGTGTATTTGTTAAACACAATCCAGTTGTCTAAGTTCTACTTAACCTGTTAATAGTAGATGTTTGTAGAACATACTGCCTTACTGGCAGTGCCCACCCACCGCCCCCCTTTTTGGATGTGCATAGTTTGGTGTTTCGGTTGCCCCTGAGTGCTGCTCCATGGCCTTTAATGTTGTGTGTGTGTGTGTGTGTGTGTGTGTGTGTGTGTGTGTGTGTGTGTGTGTGTGTGTGTGTGTGTGTGTGTGGTTTGCTTTGGATCAGTAGGTGTTTCCATGTTTGCTTCCTGCTGGACCCTAGAAAACTGAAAGGGTGCTGTCTGTGGGTTGTAAGGCAGACTGTACACTGCCAGGTTACTGATCCATCACACCCACAGACAGGCAAGAGGTAGGACTTTGAGCTTTAATAGACTACTAGAGGAGGGTGGTAATGCACTACTACCTGAATTCCAGGAAGGCAGTGTGTTCTATGAACATCTGCTGTTACAGGTAAGTAGGGCTTAAGCAACTGCACTTTCCTAGTAACTATGCTTTTAGCTAAGAGAGTTACTGAGCTTATAGGCTCCATAGACAGTATTGCTTGATTTTTCACAAAGATAGAGTTTCTCTTAGACCATATCCTTCCTTTGTACTTAAAGTGAATTCATTGTCAGCCTTGAACCAGTACATTCACTTGCCAGTCATTTCCCCAAACATTTTAACCAATGAGAGTATATTTTGCATTCTCTAGATGTACATTGTTGACTAAAATTTTATCTCTATAGAACACAGTCTTTACATACAGATGACCAATGTTATATATCTTTCTCCAAGAACAATTAAATATTTAAAAGTTGCTTTGTCCCTATGGTTGTCAGATTGCATTACATGTATTTATGTTTGTAGGGTTTGACCCTCCCTCCCAATCCTAGATCCCATTCCACAAGGTCCATGTCTGTCTATTGCTTATTTCAGACATTCTGCTGTGGTTGACATATGTAGAGTACCAACTTGCTCTGCTATGCACTCCTTTATCAAATATTGCAAAGTGGACCTGATATCCAGGTCTAGAGTAGCCTTTGATTCCACTAATCTGAGGGGTATCTTGCCCTGAAGCTACCCAGGGCATAAATTAGCTGGGGAATCTGTCCCAACCAGTGGAGACAGACGGAGGGTATAACACTGGACATGAAATTTATGTACTTATGATAGATTCCTGTTGTCCCTGTCTGTTTGTCTGATGAACCACCCTCCTTTCCCCTTCCAAATTGTCTTGTGTGCTTCTCGGTTCCTGCAGGAACTTATAGACCAATACCTGAAGCTCGAGTCTCAGACCCTTGTCATTCCTTTTATGTTCATTCCGTATGTGGAATATTCTACCATCTTTATGGGCAAACTTGATGTGAGGAGTTCTTCTTACACAGCTTTATGGGAGAGCTTGATTGCTAGAGAAGCTCTGTTGAAGAAGTTGCTGGTTCAGATCTACCATGAGGCAGATAACCCAACCAGATGAGACAGACAGAGGGGGGACAACAGGAATCTATTGTCATGCTAAGTACTTAACTTTCAATTTTCTGCATTTAGGCAGTCTCCTTATGTGTTCATTCTTCATTGTTAATTACAATCTTGTCAGCAAGCTAACTACAGTGCATATATTCCCATACTCCTTACCACTGCATACCTCATGTATTTTCAAAGACATGTTACACAGGTTTCCAGGCATCATGTTACCCAGTATAAACAGTCCAGTACATTGTTACTGAGTTTGCTTGTAGTAGCAGCTAATACTGCAACTCTGCAAAGTATTCAGGAAATGTTCGTTATGTGTCTGAATATGGGAACTGTTCACTGTATGTATTATAGTATATGATATATATATATATATATATATATATATATATATATGTGTGTGTGTGTGTGTGTAAGTATATATATGTGTCTATATATATATATATATGTATATATATATATATATATATATATATATATATACACACACACATATATATATATATATATATATATATATATACACACACACATATATATATATACATACACTTACGTACATTCATACACAACCCCTTTTTCCCATTTTTTGTACATGGGGTCGGTGTGTCACTTCAACAGTGACAATCATCTAGAGCCATGATTTACACTGCTGGGTGGCAAGCCGTGCTGCAGTATTTCTTCCACACTACACATTGCACACAGACTCACACCTGTGGCCAGTTTAGAGTGTCCAATCCATCTACTGCATGTCTTTGGAATGTGGGAAGAAACGCATGCAAACACAGAAAGGGGCATGCAGACCCCCCACAGAAGGCATCCCAGCCAAGAATCAAACCAGGGAACCTCTTGCTGTGAGGCAAAAATGCTATCCGCTGTACCACTGTGCCACCGTGTATGTATGTGTGTACATGTGTGTATGTATATATATATATATATATATATATATATATATATATATATATATATATATATATATATATATATATTTATATTTATATACATATATATATATACACACACACACCCATATGGATGGTTTCAGAACATTTTCTAAATCTTTGTGATTTTTTTTTTTGTATTCTGTTAAAATATTATGTTAAAATATATGTTAGAAAACAGGCTCTGCCCAGTTAAACTTCCCACTCAACAAGTTTAAATGAATAAACATCAGTTCTGTCCATGATTTATATCCCTGAACTTATTGCTGTTTCTGATATGTGCATAGTGCTATCAAAAGTCATGGCTTAACAGCACTACAGGTGGTGTAGGAGAACAGCTAAATGGTTATCTGATCCCTTTTTTACCCCTGAGTACCAGGAATCTTCTTTTTTTTTTAGTGTGAGTGCATACCCAAATTCAAACAGTTTGTATGTGAACTGATAAGATGGTTACACTGTCATTTCTATACTGCTTAAGCTGTCCCAAGTATCTGTTTCTTAGCAATGAGAGACTTATTTGTAGAAGTACACCTGCAGTTTGGCAGTCTGCATCAGTACCAGATGGAGCCAGAAATGAACTGGAGTACTTGAAGAATGCCCAGAAGTGGAGGATAAAAATATTTCACAATTATGTGACGAGATGTCCTTTGTGAGGGAGTGAAATATTTTCAGTGAAGTAGGGTATATATCAACTGCAAATCACCAGCTCAGTGTTATGGTCTCTGATTTTTATGCAATTTCGTTGGCCTCTGAAACAGTTTCAGGTGCTAGAAAATTGGATGGGGTGAAAGGGGGTTAAGAGCCCAGTGTTATTTTATCGTCTCCATGGAAGATGGGTTTAGTGTTGTCTGTCATTTCTTGCCCAGTCTCTTTTGAAGACCAGAAGCATCCTGTAGTGCGGAAGTGACCTTTAGCAGAGGCAGGGCCAGGTGCATAGCATGTGCATGGAGGAGGTTAGTTTCTTATTTCATAGTATGCCCTTTCTCCTTTAAAGGAGTAAAATATTTGCCAGTTTCATGGTGCTGGGGAATAAAACCTTAATTATGACCTAGATGATCAGACTGAATAGTAGCTTGGGCACTGGACAGTGGAGGGGAGAGTGAGCAGTTGTTGCCTGCTTATCCATTTCTGGGGGGATCGGATTCACCTCCTGCTGTTTTGACCTTTAGCAGATGCAGGGCCAGGTGCAGCAGTCGGATGGGTTATGGCATGTACATGGGCTTACCAAGCTGTAAATGAAACTGCAGTTGGATGCTGGCATAGTTGCAACCGAGTGCATGTTTCACAGGCATCCCTGTCTCAGCCACACCAGATCCATAAGGGGTGGGAATAGGAGTTTAATAGAAAATTCTGTCTTCTTATGTTTACATGAGCATAATAGCTATGGTTGCTGAGTAGTTCCCCAGCTTCCATTAGGTTCTGCCTTTAAACACTTGTAGCCTGGCCGGGAGGGGGGAGGGTGGTAGTGGTGAATCTAAGAACTTCAACCATTTGGGATGAGAGTAGCCCTGGTGTATGAGTTAGAAGAGAGGGAAAGAGAGTAATGGGGTAAACTAAACAGCATTAGTGGTTGCCTAAATAATGATCCCTCTAGTCAGCTGTCACAGACTGTAGGACTGAATGGACTTGTGTCTCGGAGGAGGAGGGTGGTATGGTAGACACAAAGGAGAATAACACAGAAAACAACAAGGGGGATTTTTATCTCATCTTGTACTTTTGATGCCACTTTGAATGATGTCCTGACCAACCTTTACAAGATTGGTAGTCCATATACTTGCCATGGTCTCCACTCCTTGCCTTATTGGTGTAAACCAACCATTTTCTATTTAAACTGCTGAGTGGATTTCTTAGGGTGCAGGATCTTTGGACTTCAGATTATGACAACTTGGGAACAATGGTCTGAAGAGGGCTGTAATGCTGTAAAGATGAAAAACAATGCAAAAATAGCCCACAGCTGATCTTTAACAGGTTTAACAATATAAGAAGACACAGCTTCTTAACCTGAGCTTTATATTACTTTCCAAGAACTGTAAACAAGGCAGCGTGCTTCTTGCCTGAATTGTATGCTAAACTGTCCACGGTGATCAGCTGTTGTAAAGAATTTTTGACAACTTTCTCACCAGTGCTACAGTGGTCCTTTCACTGCAGACCACACATGGTTGACATGCGTCTGCATTCACTGTTTGAGAATTTCTCAGAATTCAAGGAAGGCAGTGTTGTATTCAGCAGGAGCTACTTGTTCATAAGAGGGAAGGGATACATATGTAGCTTGTAGAGTACCCTGAGACATTACTTTCTTATTTTCTCTCTCTTGCTTTTCCTAATTAGAACAAAAGTTGATCAGTAGTATAGTCAGTACACTCGTTTTTTTATATGTATCCTGACATAGTCCAAAATGCATTAACTGTCAGCACAAGGAGGTAGAAATCCTATATATTCCTTATAACAGCATTGAAAACAACATGCAACTTGCCTATAAGAATTAGATCCTTTAAGACAGAAAATATATTGCTGAGATATGGTCTTGCATTAGACATTTGAATTACATATTTAATATTTCCCCTTCAGAAAGTATTTGAGTAAATGCTTGTTATACTGTTTATTAGTACCTGTTGCAGATCTAGATTAAAACTGTGCAAGTACTAATTTCTGCTAATAGCTTGTGTTTGTTTTTTGGAAACCGTTCCAGTCAGCTGAACAACTGCACCTTCAGCATTTAAACATGTAAATTAACTAATTTTTTTTCAATTAAGTGACTCATAATGGAAAGCAGCTTTTGGTCATAAAATCTTTTTTTGTAAAATGCTAATGAAATTTTACTATTCCGCTCATTAGATGACTTACCATTATTGGTAATTTGTAGCCTTCTCTTTTGTTCCTTCCATTAATGAATTCTGGGTACTGAAAGAGCCTTGCCTAAGAAACTGCTTTGTGTATTATTTTCTTCTTACTTAGATTGAAAAATTATGGCTTTCCTTGCTAGCTGTATAAGTAAGGAGATATGATCAAAAGATTCTAAATTGACGCACAAGTGCACAAAGTTACTCTTGCTTTAGTAATTAGCTTTCATAAGTTATTTTATTCACTGAAAAATGCAGCATCAAAACTGAGCAACATTAATGCGCCAAGTGGTGTGCAGTTAAAAGCTTGCCTTTGACAAGACATTGAACTCTTGCCTTTTGAAATGCATTAGTATATAGTTTCTTAAGTAGTGACATCATTCTCCCAGGGGGAGGTTCAAGCTTGCTTTGGTGAGGCCCAAGCAAGTGTGAAAAGGCTGTGTGCTTAATTCATGTATTGTTTGGTGCTGTTTTTATGTGGAACCAGACTAAATGCATGATAACAGTAAAACATTTATATTTTATTGACAAGCAATAATAAAAACATATAAATATAATGTTCTGCCTTAGCATGATAAAGTAGTAGAAAACAGAAAATATTCGAAGAACCAAGTCAACATGAGAATGGAGAAAGGAGATTTTACTACTAAATATGTCTGTAAGTAAGGGTACATAAAATAGGGAAGAGTGAGCTGGAATTTACTGGGGACGAAGACAAAGAAACTTAGGGATTTGGAGCAAGTCACTAGGGAGGGAAACTGAATGAGTGGGAGGAAGCCAAACAGAAATTGGGACTGCAGGTTAGAGACTGCCTTTCATACTAGTGTCTGATAACAGCATCTAGGTAAAAACTAAGAGGTAAGGGAGTACTAAGTAAAAGACCAGACATGATAGAGTTTGTAGTTGAGTCTAGAAGAGAAGCAGCTGTTAAAAAGGATAATTAGTAGGCCATATATCATTTTACATGATTGCTATAAGTCAGTCAGAAGTAAGAAAAGATTCAGAAGACAATTTTTCCAAGGAACCATTGAAATGCATCTGTATGGTATGCAACAAAGTACAGAAGGTTTAAGATTTTTGCATGCAAGTGTTTAAGTAGTTTTATACCCCAAGCAGACTTGATTTTTTTCTCAAGTACATAGCATGATGGGAAGGAGAGAGGTAATTAGAAACGTGCTTTGGGAATGTAATGAGATGGCGGATTTTAAAAATTCCCTGTAGACTGGAGCGTATCGTTATAACTGTGAAGTACTTTTCAGCTGAGGCATTGCTTAGACATAGTAAGACACTACTAAATTTTAATGCTTCTAGCTGCCAAAAATATAATTATTAGAAAATGAAAATCGAAGTTTAAACCATCTGTTCTTGGAGTACTGAAAACTGTGAAGGAGATAAAAGAACTGGAAGTGGGATCCTTAGAAAAGGAAAGAGCAAACAACATTGAAGTTAAGTAGAATCTGTGGAAGTAATACTTGCAGAATAATGTTTAGGAGGAGGAGTGGGGTTTAAGGGAAGAAAGAAATTCATCAGTCTGGAAGTTCATATATTGCTCATTGTTAAAAAGTTAACTTTTGTGTTTAGTGCATGAAAAAATGATCTGATGTCCTTTTCATTCTTCCTCACCATGTGGGTTTGGATCTGATCCTCAGATCCTACTCGGCTGCATACTCCACACTTCGGGTCCAACTCTCGAGTGCCTCCCTCTACCCATAATGCCTCAGTCCATCCCAATTACCTCAGATCTCATTTGCCTCCATCGTGCCCAGATTGCAATTTCCTCTCTTGAGCGAAATTTAGTGGTTCATTGTGAGTCATTTATTTTATTTTTCCTAAAAAAAGTTTATACCAATTATTTATTTTGATCTGTATCCTACCTCTTAGTTTTTTCGCAGGCATTAGACTTTCTGCAATCTAGCATAGTATTTCTCTCATACCATATTTGGTATTGTTTATACCCTTTAATCAGGGTATTCCCTTTCAATTACCATTGTTGGTAATTTCAACTTTTTCCTTCCATTAAAAAAAAAAAAAAAAAAAGCTTGTTCCATTTTTTTCTTCTAGTGTATTATTTCTGTACTCTTTTTGTTATTGTACTGCCTGGTACTAAATACCATGTCAGATGAACCGAAAGATTTCAAAAAATGCACTTCTTGTGGGCATAAAATTTTGAATTTGGATGCCCGCAAGAAGTGCATTTATTGCCTCAGAGCTGGTCACTTGGATACTAACTGCACTATCTGTTCTACCTTTAACCCAAGGGCTCTGGCTGACCGACACAGCAAGCTTATTCTAAAAGGCCTTCTTCCTGCTACATCAGCTCCATCCTCTGAGGCTCAAACCCCCCTTTAAAGTTATTAAGTCCACTCCATTGGAGCACAGAAAATGTTCTCAGCCAAAGTTCCCTAGGTCTTCATCAGAGTCACCTATCAAAAGTTGAAAAATCTTGGATTCGACATCGTTTGATCCAAAGACCCAATCTTCTGATCCAAAATCTTCGGCAGCAATAATCATATTGACCAGTCCAACGATGGCATCTGCGAAGAGTGGGTAAAGATAGATGAAGGCTGCCAGACTAGCCAGATAGAATTTTGCAGATAATTCTGTCATTTGTAAATATGAAGGTAAACTGCAGGCTTGTTGTCTTAAATGTAAAGAAATAGTGTTACATGTGGAACTGGAAATAAATGTGACAACAGTGCACTGTACTGACCAAAGTAAAGCATGTGGTGACCCTTTGATGTAGACAGTGGTACCGAAGAGTCTAGATGAAGGAATTCTTTCTATTGTTTTATCCAAGAGTTAAATTGCTAGATTTAAGCATGCAAATGTATTTTTATTGCTCTGCTTCTTGACCAGCTGAAAGATAACAAAAGGAGATGTTAAGAATTTAAATACAGTTTCTGTTAGCCTGGGAACCCAGGGAAGTGTGAAGAATGATGTAATGTGTAGTCTGGGAACCCCAGGAAAGTGTGAAGAATGATGTAACATGAATCAGAACTGCAATTTCAGTTTAAACAGAGAGAACCAGAGATTATTAAGCATTTTCGTTTTGACAATCCAACTCACAGCACTGTTTTGCTCATATGTAAGTTATCTTAGACTTGTGTTTTCTCTTAGAAATAGCTATGAACTAGAAAGATTAGACTCAAGTGTTTTTCTGTGATGTCAGAACTGTACTACTGAATTATTTTAAGTATTTCTCTATGATCTCTGTGAACTCTTGACTAGCACTGTGTTGTAAGAAGTATTGTCTTGTGTTTTTATTATTTATTATTAAATATTTTAAAACCATTCAACTGTGGCTGTTTTGTGTAGAAATAATTTAAGCTCTAGAGTACATTGCTTATTTATAGTGATTACTGTACCAAGTCAGTCTAATAAGCCTTGACTGTTTAGTTATACTACCAATTGGATAATAATAATAATTGGACACCCTTTTAAGGGCCTTTGAGTAGCTGATAAATATTAACTGGGTGGTGGCAGGCAGTACTACCGTATAGTCTGGGTAATAGAGGCACAACTGGAGAACCTGTGCCAGCCTTTCCTAGGAGTGTCTTTGTGGTTGTATAAATTCTTATCTCAAAGTGTGTGTGTCTCATCTACTTGGGCAGGGACACGAAGCACTGGTTGGACAGAGAGGGTGCTGAAGGTTTTAGCTTGTCCAGCTAGGCAGAGATCTGGACCCTATAGCTGTACCAGTGAGGTGTCTTATTGGGGACCTGGAGAGCAAGGGAGTGACCAGCCCTGGACTGACTGTGATCTCTGTGTGCTCTTAAGGGAAATTGCACTTTACTGTGTGTATTTATCCTTTCCTCCTATATGAGACACCCCTCACTGGTGTTAGTGGTGAGGATTGAGGCTCCTTGATTGCTGGCCCAGGGCACGGGTGTCACATATTAATTGGTGGCAGTGGGTGGGATATCCATACCCCATATTAAATGTTTGGCAGAGTTGGAATATCCGCACCACATATTAATTGGGTGGCAAATACTAATTGGCTTGTAGTGGTGTGGGTAGAGTGGATTCCTGTAGCTTGTGTACAGTGAGCTTTGAAGGTGTTTTGTGCTCTAAATCAGCCATGCAGTGAATACTCGGATTTAAGATCACAATTGTGACGGCGCAGTGGTGCAGCGGTAGCCTCACGCCCGCACAGCAAGAGTTCTCTCGTCGCTGATTCTCGGCCAGTTTCTGGAGTCTGCATGTCCCTCTCCCTCTCATGCTCGTTTCTCCCTCCTCCGGGTCGTTTCCTCCCAAAGACATGCATCTGGAGCTGCCTCCTTTTCTCCCTCCCCGCTTTCTGAAAATTGGCTTTGTTCCAAGTCGGACCACTTAAATAAATATATTAATAAATTTTAAATATTAATTGTTTTATTTCTTTTGTTAGCTTAGTTAGTCAGGGTGAGCAGGCAGCATGTCAGCAGAGGAGTATGGAAAGCTCACAAGGAGCCAGCTGGCGGAGATGTGCCAGGCTAGGGGACTGGTGCATGGAAATCTGACTAAGGCAGACCTGAGTGCAGCCTTGGTTACAGCTGCATCAGAAAACAGCAACCAGGAGGATATTTGGACTGGCAGTGGAGATATAATACCCTCTGAGAATGGATGGCGCAACCTTTCTGCAGAGGACTTAAAAATCCATCTGGAGCTAAAGAGACTTGAGTTGGAGGCCTGGCGTTTGGAGATAGAAGCCGAGGAAAAGGAGAGGCAGAGGAAGCATGAGAGAGAAAAATGCTGACTCTTCCCCAGAGTCATGGAGGTAATGGGGAAGGAGTAACTGGACACCAGAAGCACAACTTGTCAGTAAATTTCTTCCACAGTTTAAAGAGGGGGATAATTTTGATAGTTTCATTCATATGTTTGAGAGGGTATGCAAACAGTATAGTGTTGACTAAAGGCTCTGGGTATGGTTCATGACCCCCTTAAACAATGGTAAAGCTGTAACTGTCTGACATTGCATGTTTTGATTATACTGCTGTAAAAAATTGTCTATTAGAGTTTTTTAAGCTAACACCTGAAACATATAGGAAAAAGTTTTGTGAGAATAGATGCAAGGCAGATGAAAGTGTGTGTGAATATGTTGCTGAACTTAGCACTTATTTCCATAGGTGGGTGAGTGGATGTTATGTCACCACTTTTGAAGGGTTAGCAGACCTTTTGGTGAGGGAGAAAGCCCTTAGCACTTTGCCTGAGGACATGAGGATCTGGTTAGCTGATCGACAATATGTTACTTCAGATGAGTTGGGGAAGAAGGGAGACCTATACCTGGCAAGCAGGGCAGCCCTGCACAGGAAGGGGACCCGCAGTACTGCTCATGGGTCTAAAGGAACCAGTGGTGGGCAGCACAGTCTGCCCCAACAGAATCTGCCAGTAGCTGGGGAAGCCACTAGTCCAAGTACATGTCCAGGAGCTAGGGTTAAATGTTTTGAATGCAACCAGTGGGGCCATGTGGCATACAGGTGTTCACGGAGGCAAGGTGGGGAACAAAAGGTGAGGGAGCCAGTAAGTGGGAAAGACAAAATGCCGGTAGTAGGGTGTCTTGAGACAACAGGGATAACAAACTATCATCCTGCAGATGTCCTGATAGGGGAGGATTTGGATGAGGCAGTACAATGTGCTTATGCAGTTACACGCGGTCAGGCTAGGAGACAAGCATGTGGGTCTGGTAGTCTGGGGAGACCCAGACAGAATGCATACTTGTAGCCAGGACTGGTGAGGTGATTACTTCAGGGAGGGAGCTACTCTGTAGTAGTGAGACTGAATGTGAGCCACAGCTGCTTGGGGGTACTGATGGTCCCTTGGACAGAGTGATTGCAAAAGTAGAGGTGAGTAGTAGTACCCAGGCTGACAGTGAGGCGCCACTGTCAGAGGATGCCAGACCTCCTGTGGAAGGGGAGCTGGGAAGGGTTACAAAAAGAGAGTTGAGACAGGCTCAGCTCTCAGAACCTACATTGCAAGGCCTGAGGCAGGTAGCTAGGGAGGCAACTGATTCGTAAGGAAAGAGGGAATCTGTATACTGGGACAAAGGATTACTATACAGAGTGTGGACCCCTGAGGGAGGGCTAGAAGGTGAGAGAGTACAGCAGTTGGTAGTGCCTAGAGCCTACCGTCTGGCATTTCTAGCCATAGCCCATGATATTCCTTTTGCAGGTCATATGGGCATAAAACGTACAAAGAGGCGTATTATGCAGAACTTCTATTCGCCTGGAATTTCCAGTGATGTAACAGGGTACTGCAGGACCTGTATACAGCGCCAAAAGGTAGGCAAGGCAGAGGACAAGGTGAGAGCTCCTTTGATGCCTTTGTCTGTGATTGAGGAGCCATTTCAGAGGGTAGCTGTGGATATTGTGGGTCCTCTGAGTACCCCAAGTTCCACAGGGAAAAAGTATATCCTAGTGGTAGTGGATTATGCTACACAATACCCCAAGGCAGTGGCTTTGTCCTCCATTGAAGCAGAGAAGGTGGCAAATTCTTTGTTAGAGATTTTCATCAGGGTAGATTTCTCAAAAGAAATACTAACTGACTGACAGAGGTGCCAGTTTCATGTCAGACCTGCTGGTTTGTCTGTGGAAGTCCTGTGGGATAAAGCACATTAAGACCACCCCCTACCATCCCCAGACTAATGGTCATGTTGAGAGGTTAAACTCTACAATCAAGTCCATGCTATGGGCATTTGCAGATCAGTTTAAGAGGGAGTGGGACAAATATTTGCCCCATCTGTTGTTTGCTTACAGAGCGTTTCCCCAGCAATCCACAGGTTTTTCACCCTTTGAGTTGCTGTATGGGCATAAGGTGAGGGGACCTCTAGATTTAATTTTAGACGAGTGGGAAGGTGAGTGTGAGTCTCACAAGGAGACTGTTGTGGTATATGTCCTAAACCTCAGGACAAAGCTCAGGGAACTCATGGGCTTGGCCCAGGACAACCTGGCAGAAGCCCAACAACAGAAAAAGGTGTGGTATGACAGGAATGCTTGAACTAGAGAGTATGCTGTGGGGCATCAGGTAATGGTTCTCATTCCTGTCGGACACAACAAGCTGCAAGCAGCTTGGGAGAGACCCTACAAGGTGGTAAGAAAGGTAAGTGATGTTAATTACATGGTGGAACTGCTAGGCAGAAGGCAGGGGCATAAATTGTACCATTTTAACATGATGAAACCTTACCATGATAGGGAGGCTCTTGTGCTGAGCATTTGCAATGGCTTGCAGGAGGAGTCTGAGGGAGATCTGGAGACTGATCTCCTCAGTGAGGCTCAGGCTGACACCTCAGTGGAAGGGGTAGCAGTGTCCCAGCAGCTATCCCCTACCCAGGTTTGAGAAATCCGAGCAGTGTTGCAGGAATTTGGGGACATGTTCACTGGGAAACCAAGGTGCACCAACCTGGGGCAGCATCAGGTGGATACAGGACCCCAAAAGCCTATTAGGCAGGCCTCTTATAGAGTGCCTGAGAGAGTCAAACAGACTCTGAGGGATGAGGTACAGGATATGTTGGAACTAGGGGTGACGAGTCCAACAGTCCCTGGTCCTCCCCAGTGGTGCTGGTGCCAAAGAAGGATGGCAGCACCAGGTTCTGTGTGGACTGCAGGAAATTAAATAGTCACACAGAATCAGATGCTTGCCCCATGCCTAGGACAGATGAGGCCCTAGAGCAACTATGTGGGGCTAAGTATCTTACAACCATTGATCTTACCAAGGGTTACTGGCAGGTGCCCTTGACTCCCAGTGCTAGACAGAAGTCAGCCTTTGTGACTCCTTTTGACTTGTATGAGTTCACACAGATGCCCTTTGGGATGAAGAGTACCCCAGTGATTTTCCAGAGGCTGGTAGATCGTATCCTAACAGAAGCAGGAGGGTTTGGCCATGCTTACCTAGATGATATTGCCATGTACAGCCATTCCTGGCCAGAGCACCTTCAGCATGTCAGGGAGGTGCTGGGCAGACTACGAAGGGCAGGGTTGACCATTAGGCCTAGCAAATGTCAGGTGGGTATGGCAGAGGTCTCCTGCCTAGGACATAGAGTGGGGAGTGGTAAGATAAGGCCAGAACCTGCCAAAGTGGAAGCCATTCAGGCATGGCCTGCACCTGTTACTAAAAAGCAGGTGAGGGCATTTTTAGGAACAACAGGGTACTACAGAAAGTTTGTCCCCAGTTATAGTACTATAGCTGCTCCCCTCACAGACCTGACAAGGAAGAACAGGCCAGATAAGTTAGTGTGAACCCCAGCATGTGAGCAGGCATTCCAAAGGCTTAAATAAGTTTTGGGAGGACCCCCCTGTGTTAGCCAGTCCAGATTACAGCAAAGAATTTGTTGTGCAGGTGGATGCTTCAAACCATGGGGTGGGGACTGTACTTAGCCAAATTTCTTCAGAGGGAGAAGAGCACCCAGTGGTTTATCTCAGTTGTAGGCTCCAACCCAGGGAGGAATGCTATGCAGCTGTAGAAAAGGAATGTCCAACCATAGTGTGGGCACTGCAGAATCTTCAGCCTTATCTGTATGGAAGGAAATTCACTGTTATGACAGATCACAACCCCCTAACATGGTTAAACAGAGCAAGCCAGCAAAATGCCAAGTTGCTAAGATGGAGCCTGGGGATGCAAGCATATGATATGTCAGTGCAGCACCGCAGTGAGGTTTGCAATGCCAATGCAGATGAGCTCTCAAGACATGGAATGGGGTAAGGTACACTCAGATAGACCTAACCCTCTCAAGCAGCATTTCTCAAGGGTCACTTGAAAAACTAGCTTGAGTTCTCGGGGGGGAGGGGGGAGATATTTGCAGAGTGAGTAAAGATAGATGAAGGCTGCCAGCCTAGCCAGATAGAATTTTGCAGATAATTCTGTCATTTGTAAATATGAATGTAAACTACAGGCTTGTTGTCGTAAATGTAAAGAAATAGTGTTACATGTGGAACTGGAAATAAATGTGACAACAGTGCACTCTACTGACCAAAGTAAAGCATGTGGTGACCCTTTGATGTAGACAGTGGTGCCGCAGAGTCTAGATGAGGGAATTCTTTCTATTGTTTTAACCAAGAGTTAAATTGTTAATTTAAACATGTAAATGTATTTTTATTGCAATGCTTCCTGACCAGCTGCATGATAACAAAAGAAGATGTTAAGAATGTAAATGCAGTTTCTGTTAGCCTGGGAACCCAGGGAAGTGTGAAAAATTATGTAATGTGTAGTCTGGAAACCCCAGGAAAATGTGAAGAATGATGTGAATCAGAACTGCAATTTCAATTTAAACAGAGAGAACCAGAGATTATTAAGCATTTTTGTCTTGACCATCCAACTCACAGCACTTTCTTGCTCATATGTAAGTTATCTTAGACTTGTGTTTTCTCTTAGAAATAGCTATGAACTAGAAAGATTAGACTTGTGTTTTTCTGTGATGTCAGAACTGTACTACTGAATTATTTTAAGTATTTCTCTGTGATCTCTGAACTCCTGACTAGCACCGTGTAGTAAGAAGTATTGTCTTGCGTTTTTATTATTTATTATTTAATACTTTGCTTTCAACTGTGGCTGTTTTGTGCAGAGATAATTTAAGCTCTAGAGTACATTGCATATTTATAGTGATTACTGTACCAAGTCACTCTAATAAGCCTTGAATGTTTAGTTATACTACCAATTGGATAATAATATTGCACAGTAATAATTGGACACCCTTTTAAGGGCCTTTGAGTAGCTGATAAATATTAGCGGGGTGGTGGCAGGGGGAATTCCATATTGTCTGGGTAATAGGGGCACAGCTGGAGAACCTGTGCCAACCTTTCTCAGGAGTGTCTTTGTGGTTGTATAAACTCTTAACTCAAAGTGTGTGTGTCAGCTACTTGGGCAGGGACATGAAGCACTGATTGGACAGAGAGGGTGCTGAAGGTTTTAGCTTGCCCTGTTAGGCTGAGATCTGGACCCTATAGCTGTGCCAGTGTGAAGTCTTATTGGGCGACCCGGAGAGCAAGGGAGTAACCAGCCTTGCACTGACTGTGATCTCTGTGTGCTCTTAAGGGAAATTGAACTTTACTGTGTGTATTTGATATCCTTTCCTCCTGTATAAGTCACCCCTCACTGGTGTTAGTGGTGAGGATTGAGGCTCCTTGATTGCTGGGCCGGGGCACGGGCATCACAGCTTCCTCGGATCCAATGCCTGGCAGCTCTCAGTGAAGTCACACACAAGGGTATGTGATAAAACTAATTTCTCCTACTCTGTGGTCTTCATTCTTACCAAAACCTAAGAAACACTCAAGGCCTCAAGTCATTACATCCTCCAGGTTCTCCAGAAGTTTCAGAAGCTGATGTAGATAGGATGATTTGAAAATTTTTCAGAGCTCAGATTTAGATGGGGGTCATACTGGCTCCATCCCTGTTGGATCTGTGAGCCTTCCAGTGACGTCCCACACTATTCTCTCTTCTTCTCCTATCTGTCCACCTGTTTCAGAGTCCCATGATCCAAAAACCCCAAGGGGTCCAGAGTCTGATCCAAAGAAGATCTCCCCTTTGACTCCATCAGTATCCCTGACTAGTTCTGCTCCAATATCTTCAGATTGGAAGGGTCCCGGAGCCGAAGTGTCGATGTGGGATCAGTGGGACTGGGATCGGCTCTGATGTTGTTGGATCTATCCGTACCCCTCAGAGCTTCTGCTCTGGACAGTTCGGGTCTGGTTCCATCCTCGAGATGTGGATTTGAGAGCAGTCTTGATCTGCCTGTGCTGGGAGCTTCGCTCCGGCTCAGCTGGCGGCTGCTTGTACGGGTCCCTCTGCCTTTGAGATCATGGAAGGAGCTTTCTCTCTCTCTCTGTCTAGAAAACCGCCTTCTCATTTTATGGATCCAATGTCCATTCCCTCATTGGTTCTGTGCTCTGAAGTCAGTCAGGCCTGCTCCAGAGGGACAGTCAGTTCCAACTAGTTTCCTATAGTGGAACTTCCCATACCTACCCTGAACATCCCACAGAGGAGATCTATTGGAGGAGAATATGCAAGAGTAGGCACATAGATTCCCAACTGCAGTCTGCCATGGAGGATTCCGATTTTGATGAAGAAGCATCTGCTAGATCACCACTGGATGTTATGTCCTTTGGAGACTTGTGGTCCATCTGTATCTTGGGTTATCCCTCCCCCAGTGGATGAACTCATTGATTTAGTTTCCCACTGGGCTTGGAAGGAGCTGGATACTGTTGAACCTGTCCTGAAGAGACGTGATAAATTTATAGCCCCACCCAAAGACAGACCTCACTGGAAAAAAGAAATCCCAGTAGATGCTGTGGTGGTGGCAGCAGCCACTAAGAAAGTGCTAGCAGAACAGAGCTTTTCTGTCCATCTGCCAAATGGAGAGTCTAGGGTTCTGGACAGATTTGGAAAGTGAGTATTTGTCTCGGCAACCTTCTCCCTGGGTTCTCTTAATTACCTGGCATACTTCATGAGGCCTCAGAGATTTGACCAAGGAGCTTTCAAATACTCAGTCCATGTCTGCAGAGGATTTCAAAAGAACGTCCTGTCAACTGGCCACTCTGTTGTCTATTCTGAACGCATCAATGAGTTTAATTTCTCACACAGCTGAAGGCATCTCACAAGTGACTGGTTCATTCATTGCCGTAAGGAGACATGCCTGGATGCGGCTATGCCACTTTGCAGAGCCCTTTAAGATATCCTTCTTCAATGCACCTTTTGATGGCACATACTTACTTGGGCCATCAGCAAAAGAGACATTTACCTGCAGCGAATAAAAAGGAAAGACTCTGTCTACCTTGGGAATCAAGTTTTCTACCCATTAATGAACCTTCCCTAGGCATCATAGAGGTGGTAAGAAAATATGGATGTTCTTCGTGTTTCACTGTTGCAGTCATCACATTTGGGTTTATCTGCCTGCAGGTAGCCCTCAGCTGGCCTGAATACCCGAGTCTTGGGATTTTTGTGTTGGATGCTGTGACTTCTTCCATGACGTCAGGTCGTCAGGGGTATAAAACGTGCAGCCGACGCTATTACATCAGTCTTTCTTGCCATGCGGTGCCCGAAGTAGAAGCAGTTCGCAAGTGCCGGTCGGCCGACTCCTGAAATTTTCGTTGTCGAGTTTCAGACCTGAAGTCTTCTAAAAGATAAGTACCCCTTTGGGTATCCTTTTTTCTTGCTCTAACCGATGTCAGAAAAAATTAATGTTAAGTTGTCTCTCTCGCCTTCATTCTTGCTAGTTGAGTTCAGAGCCGACCTTCGGCTCCGACTCGGACATTTTCTAAAGCTCGAGAGCTACTTACTGGCTCGAGGCCTCCCTATATCCCACAATGTCTTGCACTAGATCCCCAGATCTCGTTTGCAGCTTCAGCTACGAGGTTGCGCTTTACTGGCTCAGGTTGTATTCATCTTTTTGTAATATTAGTAGTTAAAATTTACTGTATATTTCAAGTTTTTTTTGTTTAAGTAGTGTAGTACTGTTAGATTAGTCTTAGTATTCCTGTGTTTCTGCCCTTTAGCAAACTCATTTTACTTAGAGAATTTCTCCCCTCCCCCCATCTCCCTAAGTAGGCCGTTTAAATTAGAGGCTATCCCCTTCCCTTGTAAACCCTTATTCCAGTAGGAAGCAGTGTTTAGCCTTTGTAGTTTAAGATAAAATTCTCTTAGTTTTTTGTTAGTATTGTTATTCTCCTTAATTTTTTTGTGTGAAGGTGTGGGACTAGTGTGTGTGTGTGAGTATGTGTGTTTCTTTGCATTAGTCTACCATTCCTCTATTGGTATCCCTTTTTTCTTTAGTATGTCAAAGGATACCAAGGTATCAGGGTTCAAGAAGTGTGAGTCGTGCTGTCAGAAAATGTCTCTGACAGACTATCACACTTCGTGTGTTTATTGTTTGGGTGCCCTACACCTGCAGGACTCTTGCTTGGTATGTCATGCCTTTAGTCCGAGAGTCCTGCAGGAGCATAGGAACAAGTTGATTCTCAGGGGTTAATAAAACCCGAGGGGTCTCCGGCGAAGTCTCAGCCAGCGAAAACCCCTAAGCCCACCAAGCTGTTGGCTCCCAATATGGAGCCGTCGCCAGGTGGAGTGTCTGCTTCCATTTTGGTTCCGGCCAGAACCGAAGTATCTAAATCTCACTCTGCTCTGACCTTGGTGTTGGAGCCATCAGGGAGCCGTAAGCGATCTAGGTCGCCATCCCTAGAGTCGTTTCGCTCGGCTCCGGGGTCGCCTTTGCTACAATCTGAACGGAGCCATCGGTCCCACTCTTCTCGGTCCTCGAGGTTATCCAGTCATGACTTGGAGAGAGTGGTTAGTAGACTCCTCAAATCGCAGGCCCAGACTAAAATGTTAACTAGCCCTCCTCATCAGGCTGTGGCTGTTCCTGTTTCTAAAGTAGTTCCTCCTCCGACGACTCCTGTCAGTACGGAGCCGGAGCTTGTTGGGGCTTGGATCTTGGAAACGTCGGCGCGGATGCTTCCCCTTTCGGCTCCGTCATCTGCTCCGATTTCTTCAATGGTTCCGTCCTTGGAGGGATCTGGGCGCCGAGACTCCCTCGTCGGCTCTGAGGGGGCGAGTGGCATCGGATCCTTGTCCGACCCTGTTCTCCCTCTCGGAGTCTATGCGCAGGTAGGCTCGGCTCCTACATCGGCCTCGGAGCCGTCCCTTTCGGTGCCGGAGAGGATTCCTGTCTCTTCGGAGCGGGGGCCCTCTTCTCTGCCGGACAGGGGCGCCTTTGATGTCATGAGGAGCATGCTGACTTCTGAGTCTGCACCTCGATCAGTGCCTTCAGCTCCTCCCCCCAGGGTGCCTGCTTCGGTCTCTGCCCCTCCTCCAGACCTTAAGCGAGGGGATCAAATGCTCCATGTCAACCCACTGGGTGTATCTTCCTCTTCCGAGGCCTCCCCCCTGAGATTTTAGAGGAGCCCCCTCGAAAGAGGAAATGTAAGAGGAAACATGTTGACTCCCCCGAGTCGGTCACGTCAGATACTGACTTGGAGGATTCGGAAGGGTCCCCAAGATCCCCCTCTGAAGATGGCTCTTTCTCAGACATCCTTGAGATCCTTAAGCAGAGGGGGAACTGGACTGCCCTTAACCCTTCTGAGGACGAGTCGGTATACTTGGATGCGTTTGGTTCTCGCCCCTCCACCTCTGGGTGTCTCCTCCTTTCGATCCATTGATGGAAGTAGTGGCTCGAAAGATGTGGTCAGCCCCGGACAAACTGGAACCAACCCCCCACAGGCTCACTAAGTTTATTACGACCCCTCTAGATAAACAGTTTTTGACAAAGCATGTCCCCGTTGATGCCATGGTGGTAGCAGCTGCCATGAAAAAGGAGTTGGCTGACACTTCTGTACTAGGACGATGGACAGATACGGGAAGCGGATGTTTTCCTCAGCGACCTTCTCCATGCGGTCGCTAAATTACTTGTGCCACTTCACCCATCTTCAGAGGGATCTCCTCAAGGAGCTAGGAGATACCCTGCAAGATCCATCAGCTGCAGGGGCTCAAGACAAGATTAACTCCCAGCTGGCAACTCTTAATTCAATCGTCAACTCCTCCATGCGGCTCATTTTGTATGCGGCTGATGGGGCGAGTAGGGCCGCAGGCACAGGCGTGGCTTTGAGAAGACATGCCTGGATGCGGTTATGTAACTTCGCTGATCCCTTCAAGGCATCTTTCACCAACACCCCTTTTGATATTTCGGCTCTGTTTGGACCTTAGGTGAAAGATACCCTTACCAGGTGTGAGCAGGAAGGCAAGACACTCTCTCTGCCATGGGAGTCCGTTTTTCCACTCCCTCTAGACCATACCCTAAAGGTCAGAAGATTGGAAAGATGTGGTTCCAGAAACCCCAGAGAGCTGTGCCTGACACACGTGGCGAGTTTCCCTCCAGAGGCAGAGGAGGGAGCAACAATAGACGCCGACCGCGGGGCATAGGGGGTCCACAGAATCAGGGCAGCAGAGAATCTTTCTCTGACAAGCCCTTCCAGCACCCCTGAGGGGCTGCCCGGCTGTCTCCCTTCTTAGGCAGTCGGGGGAAGGTTGTCTCTGTACCCAGAAGCCTGGAGTCTCACCACTCGGGATAGATGGGTACAGTCTGTCATATCCGGAGGTTACAAAATCCCTTTTGTCCACACCCCCTTAAAATCAAACAACCCCATCCCAGATGTTCCACCCACTCTAAGGGAACAGGCAGTACAAGAAATTTCAAAATTGCTAAAAAAACGGGCCATCCAACAAGTCTCAGTAGACCAGCAAGGATCCGGAATTTACTCAAAGTTCCTTTTGGTACCAAAAAAGACAGGGGACTGGAGACCCATTTTGGATCTCAGCAGACTAAACAAGTCTGTTCAAAGAACAAAGTTCTGGATGGTCACGCTTCAGTCCATTCTACCCTTTTTGGGTCAGGACAATTGGATGTGCTCCATAGATCTTCAGGATGCGTACTACCACATCAAAATGGACAGGAGTTCCAGCAGGTTTCTCCGCTTCCAGCTGGGAGCCAGTCATTACCAGTTCAGAGCCCTGCCCTTTGGTCTCACCACAGCCTCCAGGGTGTTCACCAAATGCATGGCAGTGGTTACTGCTCACCTGAGACGGCAAGGATTCCAGGTGTTTCCATATTTAGACGACTGGCTCCTTACTGCTACCACCAGACATCAATTGCTGAGAGCCAGGGATTATACCATCCAAACATGCTCCAACCTAGGTATCTTAATAAATTTCGAAAAGTCTGCATTGTCGCCTTGTCAATCTTTAACCTTTATAGGTGCAAGATTAAATATGAAAGATCTGTCCGCAAGACTTCCAATGGACAGAGTGGCAGACATTCGCCGACACGTACAGGTATTATTAGAATGCAGAAAGATTCAGGCCAGATTCGTCCTAAAAACCTTAGGTCACATGGCAGCAGCGATCATATTAGTTCTCCTGGCTCGCTTTCACATGAGGATTCTCCAGTGGATGCTTTTCAACCAATGGTCTTTTCAACAACTCCCTTTGTCTCACAAAATATTAATCACACAGTCATGCAAAGACCACTTGGCTTGGTGGATGGTCTCCTCATCAGTACCCCAGGGCAGACCATTTGTCCTTCCTCCTCCAGTTGCCACGGTGACCACGGATGCCTCCCTGATTGGATGCGGGGGGGGGGGCATTTTCAGGGCAGGACTGTCCAAGGCACCTGGCAACCCCACGAGTACCACTTGCACATAAAATGTCTTGGAGATGAGGGCGGTGCTTTTAGCGTTCTCTCTACCCACTGGGACCATTGCAATTCAGACAGACAATATGTCTGTAGTGTGGTACATCAACAAGCAGGGCGGAACCAAGTCATATCCCTTATGTCAAGAAGCACTCAGACTGTGGCAGTGGGCGATCTCCTCTCAACGGTTTCTGACAGCAACGCACATCCCTGGGATGTCCAACGTCATAGCGGACAGGCTAAGCAGAGCTATTCTCATGCCTCACGAGTGGTCTCTAAATCAGACAGTAGCGGACAAAATCTTCTGCAAATGGGGTCAGCCTTGCTGCGACCTTTTCGCAACTCCTCTCAACAGCAAGTGCGACAGTTTCTTCACTCTCTTCCCAGACACTCCCCCAGAGACGCTCTAGTTCACAGTTGGCTCCAGGGGCTTCTGTATGCATTCCCACCCTTTCCCCTAATTCCCCAACTAATTCAGAAAGCTACCGTGCTGAGTTGCAGGATGATCCTCATTGCCCCCTACTGGCCTCGACAAATCTGGTTCCCGTTCCTGCATCGTCACCTTCTAGAGCAGCCTTGGAATCTGGACCCAGTTCCGGACCTCCTGATCCATCAGTCGGGCAGGCTGCATCAATCTCTTCAGTCTCTCAATCTCACTGCTTGTTTGCTCCACTTCCAACTTTAGCCAGGCTTCCCAGTATTTCCAATTCAGTGCGTGAGATTATCCTTTCTTCGCACAAACCTACAACCAGGAAGACTTATGCTAGCAAGTGGAAACATTTCTCTTTCTGGGCAGAGGCTAGAAATATAGATCCTTTCATGGCCCCTGTCCATAACGTTCTAGACTTTTTAGCAGAACTTTTTCAAGCGGGCTCCTCTTCTGCCACCATTAGAGTTCAATTAGCGGCAATCTCTAATTTCCATACGGGCCTGTCAGAAACCAGCATCATGTCCCATAAGCTGTGCAAAGCCTTTCTTAAAGGAACAATCTTGCTCAGGCCTCCAGTGAGAGATCCTCCACCTCCGTGGGACTTGCATGTGATCCTAGCTTCCTTGATACTGCCTCCTTTTGAACTGGCAGTTTCCTGTTCCTTGAAATTGCTTTCTTGGAAAACCCTCTTTTTGGTGGCCATTACTTCAGCGAGAAGAGTTTCTAAACTTCAAGCCCTATGTGTTTGTCCTCCTTACCTAATTTTCCATAAGGATAGAGTTTCACTCATGACTAATCCTTCGTTCTTTCCTAAGGTCCCATCCGAAAATAATTTGAATCAATCCATTGATCTGCCAGTCTTTTTTCCAAATTATTCCAACAAAGCTGAACACAAATTACACCAGTTGGACGTTCATAGGTAATTACGTTTCTATTTACATAGGACTGAGCAAATAAGGAAATCAGACCAACTCTTCCTGTCCTATGCGGAGGGTAAGCAGGGTCGACCAGTGTCTAAAGTAACCTTATCCAGGTGGTTGTCCTCTATTATTACCCTTGTTTATCGATTGAGGAATAAAGAACTCCCTGCTAAGCCTAAAGGCCACTCTACTAGGGCTTTAGCTACGTCAGTAGCCTTTCAAGCAAGACTACCAATGAAAGCCATTTTGTGCGGCAGCCACATGTGCCACCCCTCATACCTTCATTTCACATTATAAATTGGATGTGGCCTCTAGGAGTAGAGCTGATTTTGGTTCCACTGTGCTCAAGAGTCTGTTCCGATGAGCCACCCAGGATTAAGGTGCTAGGGACGCTGTCCCAACCAGCAAGAATGAAGGCGAGAGAGAGAACTTAACATTAAGAAGATGTTCTTCATCTCACATTAGTCACCCTAGTTCATCAGGATCTGTGCCCAAGAAGCACATGCTCAAAAGGGCAGAAGATTTATTTACTTTAATTTAGAGGTTCTGCCCCTCCTGATATAAGAGGCCTAGGGTGGAACCAGAGTTGGGGGTTTGAGCAGGCTTGATGATGTTCAGAGTCTTTGACTGAAGACTTGCAGGAGTATTCTCCTTATTCTTCTTCTGATGTGGATGATTCCTCTTTCTTCTCTGCTTCTCCCTTTCTTTTTTTTTTTTTCTCAGAGACTCCATGTTCATTAAGTGGAAGTTCATTCAGGAGGAAGGTCAGGACTTCTGGAAGGAGGGAGGGTTTGTTTTGCAGAATTTTTGTTTTGCTTGCACCTAACCCTGGGGTATGTGTGGTTGATGTTTTGTTGTGGAAGATGTTTTGCAGAGGCTTTTCTTATCCTCTGTCTCCTGCCTCCTGCCCTAGTTAAACCGCCTGAAGCTCATGTCATCCTTTTTATTAAGAGTCTTTAAGAGTCCTAGGGCGTGTTACGAAAAAACTGCCAGTCAAGGAAAGTGTTGTAAAAGGCTTCTGTCTAAAAAAAAAAGGGCAAGAGCCTGAAGAGGATGGGGAAGAAAGATGATGGGAACTTCTTCCTCACTTTCTACACCTGCTAGTATGAAGTGTTTGTTTTGTTTGAATTGCCAAAACTAAATTCTAAAATATTACCTATCTAGGTAGAGAAGGTAAGTCTATTGAGGTTGAGAAGGTGAGGATACATTACACAGAACAGGTTTAGCTGGGGTTGGGTGTGTGGTTCTTATTCATGTGGGGTGATGTTTTTTACAGCTCTTCTGGGCCGGCTCTTAGTGGGGTCAGTTTCTTCCCAGGCACGCCTGGCTGAGGGATCAATTTATCTGAAAGTTATGTACCTACCATAACGTTCCATGTTAGTTGTCTTCTTCTTGCCTTCTTTCTTGCATCCCACCCTCCATCCCCCTAGCCTAGATGGACCGAGAAAAGTTCTCCTATGAGTCTTGTCACTGGCTGAGTCTTAACCGATTTATGTCCTCTAACCTTTCTTTAGCCCTGTAGCTGAAGTCTTGCTATTGGGACAGTTGTCCTCTTGTATTGTGATGGTGTTAGGTCTTCCAAACGAGATCTTTGGATCTAGCACCAGGCATTGTGGGATATAGGGAGGCCTCGAGCCAGTAAGTAGCTCTCGAGCTTTAGAAAATGGCCGAGTCGGAGCCGAAGGTCTGCTCTGAACCCAACCAGCAAGAAAGAAGGTGAGAAGAAGACAACTAACATGGAACGGTATGGTAGGTACATAACTTCTTAATAATTGTCTTGCCTGTGGAAAGCAAATACCTCGTAGAGATTTTCATTCTTACTGTGTCACCTGTTTAGGCCCAGACCACGACGTCCCTCGCTGTCAGTTTTGTGCCTTGTTCAACACCCGAACTGTTCGTCGTCGGGCTATTTTTGTAGCTAAATATTTTCACTCTTGTTCTCCGTACTCCGAAATGGCTTCATTAAGCCATCCAACTACCGATCTTCTGAAAAATTGTAATGATAAAGACAGAGACAGACCGCCTAGGTCCACAACTGCAGACGACGCTTCCGTTAAGCTAGTCGCCAGTCTGCTGGTACTGAGACGCTTTTGCAGCCCCTGATACCCACTTCTACAGATTTTCAGGGCTCTACTGAGACCCGTTTAGAGTCCGATATGCCGCGAGATGCTTTATTCAACTATGGAACCTGCGGATGTCTCTACCTTGGATGGGTCCGGAGCCGCTGTGCAGGCACCGGCTTCTGAGGGTGTATTCAGGCCTACCGATTTTCATATTAAACTGACTGCTTCATTTCAAGCCAAAAATACCAAATTCCTCAGACCTAAAGTTCATACTACGCCTAAGAAACCGACAACCAAAGTGCATTCTCAGGCCCACATGCCTCCAAAACAAATGATTAGAATGGCTGAAGACCTTATTACTTTAATTAGGGGAAGCCAGCCTTCCCCCTCTAAGAGACCTAGAACTGATTTTCCTTCTGATTCTTCTGATCAGGAATCTGATATCTCTGGTCCTTCTAGCTACCAGGACATACTCTTATCTACATATGAGGATTCTGATGCAGAGGACTCCATTCCGTCTGCTTCCCCTCCAGAAGATTTTTCTTTTGGTGAAACCTTGCATACACTTAGGCAGCATTTCCGCTGGGAAAGCCAGGACTATTCTCAGTCCAAAAAGAGACTCAGAGAATTTTTAAACCTGCCTCAGCACAGGCCTCTAGCTATCCCTCCTGTTCTGGAGATTGTCGATTATGTTTTCTTGTAATCCAGCCTTACCCCGGATACTTTGCCTCCAGCTCCCAGGAAACCTGACAGGTACTATAGAGTACCTGACTCTCAAAAATTCCTTTTCAAGAATCCTTCTGCGGATCCAGAGACCATTTCCCAAGGACCAAAAGGCATTAAGGCTACTACTGCCAAAAATCCTACCCCTTCTGTCAGGGATTCTAGTGCTTTAGACAAATGGGGTACAAAGGTATACACCTCTGCTGCTTTGGCCATTAGGACTTTAAATCACCAGTTTCATATGTTAAAGTATCAGCAGCATATTATGGGGCTAATTAAGCAGAAAATGGTTGATTCCTGACTGTGCAGAACACAAAGATTTACAAGAGTTACTGCATTATGCTGACCAAGTTGGTAAACATACTTTGCAATGTGGTTTTGATGCTTTAGAAGCATCTTGCAGGGCTGCCGTCACTGAGTCTGTACTTGGAAGGCATGCTTGGCTTAAGGAACAAAAACTTGCCAGATTATGTAAAAGCAAAATTACTGGATGCACCCTTAAACCAAGAGCGCCTGTTTGTCAATAAAGCAGTAGTAGTACTCAAAAGGATGGAGGAAAATTCTAAATCGATGCAAACTGTTAAAGATTTCTTACAAGTACAGCCTCCTATATTCAGTAGGCATTGGCCTTCAAAGAACTGGTCCTTTCCAATCCCTTCCAGGCCTTATCATTCCAAACCAGGGGCAGCAGACCACCAAGACTTCAGTCTCAAGTTATGCACAGATGTAAGCAGTGGGGTGCTCCCACGTCCAAAGCAGGGGGGAGTAGTAAGCCACTCCCATGGTAAAATTGCACAATGACTTATCCTTAACTCCTCCAAGCCTTGCTCAACTACTTGCACCTTTAGGAGGAAAGCTCGCCCTGCATGCAAAAAACTGGAAATACATTACCCAAGACAAATGGGTTTTAAACATTGTCTCCCTAGGATACAGATTCCACTTCCACTCACTCCCAACCCTAAGTGGATGACCAGACCTCCCCCCAAACCAGTGGGCGGAGGCCCAAAAGCAAGTACTCTCTCCTCAATATCAAGGCTATTCAATCTGCCCCAGCAGAACAAAGGGGACAAGGCTTTTATTCAAGGCTGTTCCTGGTTCCCAGAAAAGAATACTCCTGGCGTCCTATCCTGGATCTGTCTGTTCTCAACACCTTTCTGGTGGTTCCAAAATTCAGAATGCTAACTCTGCAACAGCTGCTTCCTATGCTAGCCAAGGATTCCTGGCTGGAAACTCTATACTTAAAAGAAGCTTACCTGCACACCCCCATAAGGGAATCTTGCAGGAAATACCTATGCTTCATGGCAGGCTGTATGCACTATCAGTTCTCTGCACTTCTCTTTTGCTTATCTGCTGCACCCAGGGTATTCACAAAGTGCCTAGCTCCAGCCATTGCATTTTGCAGGCAGAGAAGTATTCAGATTTACCCATACTTGGACAATTGCCTGATTCAGGCGGAAAGTCAGGACTTGCTATTACAACAACTGACATTTGTAAAGAGACTTCTAACCTCACTGGGGTACACCATCACTGAAAAGAAATCACACCTAGTACCCTGCCAACAGATTGTATTCCTGGGAGCAAGCTTGAACACAACTTCTCAGATGGCATTCCTCACTCCAGAGAAACAAATTTACTTGACAACCTACTTCAATCTACTGACCACAAAAACCCAGCTAACTGCAAGGAAAATACTGCAAGCTCCGGGGTTCATGGCCTCTTGCATTCTGTTAATTCCATATGCAAGACTGCATATGAGGAAACTTCAATGGTATCTAAAAAGTCTATGGTGTCAACATTCTCAGGACCTAGAAACAATAATTTCTATCATTCCTTGTCTAAGGGCAGAGTTCCTTTGGTGGGCAGAGGCATGCAACCACAACAAGGGACTCCCTTTCACTCTACCCGCTGCCGCCCAAACCCTAACAGCCGCATCAGACTGTGCATGGGGGGCTCACATGGCAGGGCAGTGCATTCAGGACAAATGGAACCCAAAGCAGATGCACCTGTATATCAATCAAAAAGAAATGTTAGCTGTACAGAATGCTCTGACATCCTTCAAAGACTTCATTCTTCCAGGACAACTATGACAGACAACACCACAGGTACATAAACAAGCAGGGGGGGAACCCATTCCTACCCACTCTGCAGACTAACCTTGGCTCTGTGGAGCACAGCCTTGAGCAACCGAGTGCACCTACAAGCTCAATTCCTGCCTGGCAAACTAAATTCACTGGCGGACGACTTAAGCAGAAATCTCATGGTCCCACAAGAATGGAAACTGGAACCCAAAATATTCAAGCTTTTGAGGAGCAGATGGTGGACTCCAGAGGTGGACCTGTTTGCCTGCACTCAGAACTATCAGTTGAACAAATACTGCACCCGAACTCCCCACAGTCAAGCTTGGAAAGTGGATGCCCTGTCCTTTACCTGGAAAGGCCTCTCAGTATGTGCCTTTCCCCCTCTGTCTCTCCTCTCGAAGGTTCTATTAAAGATCATGTAGGACAAGCCAAGAACAATCCTGGTCACACCAGACTGGCCAGGCCAGCACTGGAACCCTCTTGTTTGCAGTCTGACAGGGCTACAACCATGGCACTTGCCTCAGACCCCTTCCCTGCTGTCCCAGCAGGCGGGCCAGATTCTGCACCTTCCGCTTCAAACCCTGAGCCTTGCAGCCTGGCTAATCCCTTGAGCTCACCTCTAGTAAACCTCAGTAAGCAGGTGCTGGATGTCATACTTGAGGCAAGGAGGCCTAGTACTAGAAATTCCTATTCAGAAAAGTGGAAAAGATACTGTTCCTGGAGCCAGTCTCAGGGGATGGGCACAACGGTGCCCAGCTTACCTCGTATACTAGATTACTTAACAGAAATGCTCCACAAGGGCCTATCCTTCTTTTCAATTAAGATTCATGCCTCAGCCATCTCAGCTTATTATAATACTGAGCCCACCCCTCTTCTCTCATCTCCTGGTAAAGCAGTTCCTTAGAGGGGCCAAAAATTTAAGACCCCCCCCCAGGAGAGCTCCCACTCCAGCCTGGGGCCTTAACTTTGTATTGGAAAAACTTACCCCCCCCCCCCCCACTTTGAACCAGCTGCTAAAGCAGAGTTGAAATTCCTTTGTTGGAAAACAGCTTTACTCCTAGCCATCATTTCAGCCAGAAGAGTGTCTGAACTGCAGGCCCTTATGGCAGTGGAATCCTTCATTATCTTCCATGCAGACAGGGTTTCCCTCAGGACTTAACCTATCCTTTATGCCCAAGGTGGTGTCTAGTGTGGCTTTAAACCAGTCCATTCATTTGCCTACTTTTTTCTCTAATCCTCAGAATAAAAAGGAAAGGATACTACATTCTCTGGATGTGCACAGACAGCTTATATTCTATTTAGACAGGACTAAGCCTCTCAGAAAATCTGACCAGCTGCTAGTCAGCTTGCTGCAGGGGCAGAAGGGAAGGCCATTTCAAAGCAAACCATTTACAAATGGATAGCACACTGCATCCACTTCTGCTACAAGAACCTTGGAAAACATATGCCACAAGGGATAAGAACACATTCCACTAGGACGGCATCTACCTCTACTGCATTTCTCAGAGGAGTCCCTACCAGGGACATCCTGGAAGATGCAATCTGGAGCTCTGTACATACTTTCACCAAGCATTACCACTTGCCTATCTTTTCTAAATCCAGAGCTGGATTTGCCACAGCAGTCTTACAGGGCCTGATTGCTAGCCCT
Source organism: Protopterus annectens (assembly GCF_019279795.1). NCBI lineage: Eukaryota > Metazoa > Chordata > Ceratodontiformes > Protopteridae > Protopterus > Protopterus annectens. Next base: position 1,168,287,474 of record NC_056725.1, on the reverse strand, counting down.
AATGCTCCTTAAATACCTCCACCCTTCCTTAGCTTTGGGAATCAACCCAAATGTGATGACTGCAACAGTGAAACACGAAGAACATAGTACAATTATGTACACTTACCATAAATGTAGATGTTCGAGTGTATTCACTGTTGCAGTCCTGGTTACCCTCCCTCCAGCCCCCTGACTCCTCTTTACTTTTACCTATCCTTTTTGTTTGGCATATTTTATATCGGGTGTATTTTCTTTTTGCTGGGGGTGTTCCATACCATGTAATTGCTTCCTATTGTGGGGGCACCTGACATCTGGGGCAAGAAAAACTGATGTAATGGCATCAGCTGCATGATGTTAAGTTGTCAATCTCGCCTTCATTCTTGCTTGATGGGTTCGGAGCCGATCCTCGGCTCGGCACTGCTAAGCTCGAGAGTCACTTTTACCAGCTCGAGGCAGCCCCATATCCCATGATGCAAGGCGGTAAGTACCCAGATCTCGGATGAGGTCCTCCTTTTACCAGCTCCTGGTAAGTGATTTTTACATTACTATTTTTGTCCCTTTCTTCAAAAAAACTTTATACTTTTAGTTTTAACACAGTTTTAGTGCCTTTCTGACAGAATTTCCCTGTCTCCTTAAAAACTTTTAGTCAGACTTTCTCCCATCCCATCCCCCCCCTTGTTAGGGTGTGTGTGTCTGTCTATTATTGATAGTTTTTGATATATTTAATTTAATTTCTTGGACTGGTGTTGTGTGTGTGTGTTTCACCATGTCTAAGGAAAGGGTCTCAAAGTGTGACTCGTGCTGTCAGAAGATGTCTCTGACAGACGGTCACACTTCTTGCCTTTACTGCCTGGGGCCTCTTCACCTGCAGGACTCCTGTGCTATATGTCACTCTTTCAGCCAGAGAGTCCTGCAGGAAAGAAATAAATTAATTTTGAGGGGCCTTCTTCGGAGGGCTCTCCAGCTAAGTCGGCTCCATCTAAGACTTCAAAGTCTTCCAAGGCCCAGGCTTCTGTGTCCAAGCCTGTGGCCTCGGCTCCGACTCTTTCAGAGTTGAGATCGGCTCCGGCTGGAGCCGATTCTGGTTTACTCAAACCTTCGGCACCGATGGCTATCGGTGCCGATTCTGGCGACCACCATGTGGGTCAGGCAAGGGTGTTGGGTCCGATCAGCTCCGACACCGTTAGTTTTGTGGCTGTATCGGGTCGGGCTGGAGCCGGTGCCGATAAGTTGTCGGCTGGTTTCATCGGCTCCGATGTTTCCTTCGAGGAAGAGGTCTAGGTCCCCTTCCTTGGAGCCGATACACTCGGCTCCTGCTTCACCTCTCCTCTCGGAACGGAGCCATTGGAGCCGATCTTCAAGGTCATCCAGGCTTTCTGACCATGATTTAGAGAGTGGTCAGTAGACTTAAAATCACAGGCACTGGCCCAAATGCTACATAGTCCGTCTCAGCAGGCGACAATTAGTCCTCACCCCATTGCAGTTCCTGCTTCCACTCTACCCCAGAGTATGGAGTTGTAGTCTTTGAGGGACAGATACCCCTTCTGCTCCTTCAGCCTCTACTCTTATCTCCTCTTGAGACCTTCCTTAGAGGATTCGTGGCGGGCTTCCTGGTCTCCTCTGAGGGGTGAGTGGCATCGGACCCTTGTCTCTTCCCGTGGAGCCTCGGCCTTGGTGAGCTCGGCTCTGACATCTGCCTCGGAGCCTTCCCTTCGGTGGGTCCTGGAGTTCCTAGTTCTTGGAGCGGGTTCTCTCGGACCTCCCTGGGAGGGAGCCGAGGTGATGAAGAGTGTGCTGGCCACTGGTCTCAGCCAGCAGTCTGTTCCCTTAGCTCCTCCCTCTATAGTGCCTGTTGACATCTCTGCCACTTCTCTTGCTCCAGGACCCAGAGATCCTCCGCCTCAGGTTTCCCCACTGGGAATATCCCTCTTCCGATTCTCCTGATTTGTCGGGAGATCCTCCACGGAAGAGGACCTGTAAGAGGAAACACGAGACTTCTATCACTTCAGATACTGACTTAGATGAGTCAGAGGGATTCCCAAGATCCCCCTCTGAGGATGTCTCCTTCTCAGACATCCTAGAACTCCTTAGACAGAGGGGAAACTGGCCCACCAATAATCCCTCTGAGGATGAGTCAGTATACCTGGAGGCTTTTGGATCTAGGCCCTCCACTTCCTGGGTGTCTCCGCCATGCAGGTTATTGCCCGAGGCATGGGCTGCTCCTGACTCTGTAGAGCCAGTCCCTAGGAGGCCTTCTAAATTTATTACTGCCCCGTCGGACAAGCAATTCCTCACAAAAGGTGTCCCCGCTGATGCCATGGTGGTGGCGGCTGAAACTAAGAAGGAACTTGCAGATCCTTCTGTACCTGTCCATCCTCCTAATAAGGACTCTAGGACCATGGATAGATATGGTAAGCGGATGTTCTCTTCAGCGACCTTTGCTATTGAACTACCTATGTCACTTCACCAGACTCCAGAGGGATATCCTTAAGGAGCTAGGTGAAGTAGTACAGGATCCTACAGCTGCAGGGGCTCAAGAAAAATTGCTTAGCTAGGAACCCTTAATTCTATTGCTAACTCCTCCATGCTGATATCATATGCTGCTGATGGAGTAGGGCCGCAGGTACAGGTGTGGCTCTTAGGCGCCAAGCCTGGATGCATGTAATTGCAGATCCTTTAAGCGTCCTTCACAAACTCTCCCTTTGATGGGTCAGCTTTGTTTGGCCCTCAAGTGAAGGAACGTTGACCAGGTGTGAGCAGGAAAACTCTTTCTGCGAGTCCGTTTTCCACCCCTTCTAGACCTTACCCCAAAGGACAGAAGGGTGGCAAAATTCACGTGGTCAGTTTACCCCTAGAGGCAGAGGGGTAACAACAACAGGCGCTCTAGAGGCAGAGGGGGTCCACAAAACCAGGGAAACAGACTCTTTCTGACAAGCCCTTTCAGCATCCCTGAGATGTTGCCCGGCTGTCCCTCCTTGGAGGCAGTCGGGGGAAGACTATCGCTGTACCCAGAAGCCTGGCGTTCCCTCACTCAAGACAGATGGGTACAGTCGATCATATCCGAGAGTTACAAAATTCCTTTCGAGGAAAGTCCTTTCTATCCCTCAAATTCCCTTCCAGATGTACCAGCCGGTCTAAGGAAATTGCAGAGTTAGAAGTCTTAAAACTACTGCAAAAAGAGCCATTCAGCCAGTTACAACAGACCATTCAGAGCACGGAATCTACTCAAGGTTCTTTTGGTCCCCAAAAGGCGGGAGACTGGAGACCAATATTGGATCTCAGCAGACTCAACAAGTCTGTGAGGAAGACAAGATTCCGAATGGTCACTCTTCAGTCAATTCTGCCCTTCTTACAGAAGGACAACTGGATGTGCTCAGTAGATCTTCAGGATGGAGATTTCTCCGCGCTGGGGTCATTTTTTCAGTTCAGAGCCCTGCCCTTTGGTCTCACTACAGCCCCCAGAGTGTTCACCAAATGCATGGCAGTGGTCACGGCTCACCTGCAGGTGTTTCCGTTATCTCGGCGACTGGCTCCTTTCAGCCACCACCAGGCATCAGCTTGTTCAAGCCAGGGATTACACAATAAATCTTTGTTCTCATTTGGGCATCTCGATCAACTTGAAAAGTCATCCTTATCGCCCTGCCAGTCTATTACTTTCATAGGCAAACTTAAACACTGTTCGGATGTCAGCTACCCTTACAGATCAAAGAGTTTCAGACATTCAGAGTCATGTCAGGATCATTCTAGCCAACAAGAAAGTACAGGCCAGAATGGTTCTAAAGGTATTAGGCCTCATGGCTGCGGCCATTACTCTTCTTCCCTGGCTTCTTCAGTGGATGTTGTTCACTCAGTGGTCTTACCATCAACTCCAAATTCTGGTGACACAGATTTAAAATCATCTTGCTTGGTGGATCACTTCTCCCCAGATTCACCAAGGCAGACACTTTTCCCCATCCCTGGTAGCCACTGTCACCACGGATGCCTCCCTGATCGGGTGGGGGTCATTATCAGGGCAGGATGGTTCATGGGACGTGGCAAAATATCACCTGCACATAAATGTCCTAGAGATGAGAGCAGTGCTTTTAACGTTGCAAGCCCTCAACGACTTTCTTCCCATAGGGACAATTGCAGTCCACACAGACAACATGTCTGTAGTTTGGTATATCAACAAACAGAACCGCACAGACTTTGGCAATGGGCGATCTCCTCTCATCGCTCATCCCTGGAAAAACCAACATTTTAGCGGACAGATTGAGCAGAGCTATTCTCATGCCTCACGAGTGGGCTCTCAAGCAGTCTATAGTGGAAGAGATTTTTCTCCCAAAACAGCAAATGCCCAGACTTCTTCTCTCTCTTCCTCTGCCAGGCCATCCCAGAGCCAGGATTGGCCCCAGGGACTTCTTTATGCCTTTCCTCCTTTTCCTCTGATCCCTCAAGTTATCCAGAAAGCTACCGTTTTGAGAGCCAAAATGATTCTCATTGCTCCTTATTGGCCTCAACAAATTTGGTTTCCGTTCCTCCATCATCACCTTTTGGTGCAGCCGTGGCATCTGGACCCAGTGCCAGATCTTCTGATTCACCAATCCAGTCAGCTGCACCGGTCTATCCCTTCTCTCAACCTCACAGCATGGTTGCTCCACTTCCTTCCTTAGCCAGGCTTCCTTTGATCTCTAACCCCATTAGAGACATTCTAGTAGCTTCCTTAAAATCCTCTACCAGGAAGATTTATACAAGCAAATGGTTAATGGGCTAAAGCTAAGAATATTGATCCCTTCACTGCTCCAGTTCAGGCAGTTTTGGATTTCTTAGCGGAGATTTTTCATGCAGGCTCCTCTTCTTCCACAGTTAGAGTTCAGTTGGCTGCTATCTCAAACTTTCATGTCGGGTTTGCAGATCACAATATTATGTCCCACAGGCTTTGTAGAGCCTTCTTGAAAGGGATTTTCCTCCTGAAGCCTCCAGTCAGGAGTCCTCCTCCTCAATGGGATCTAAATTTAGTGCTGACATCCTTGATTCTCCCCCCCTTCGAGCCAGCTGTTTCTTGCTCCCTGAAATTTCTTTCATGGAAAACCTTATTCCTAGTAGCTATTACATCGGCCAGGAGGGTGTCTGAACTTCATGCTCTTTCTGTTCGCCCCCCCTATTTGGTCTTTCACAAAGACAGAGTATCATTGAGAACTAATCCGACCTTTTTGCCTAAGGTCGCCTCAAAGACTAATTTGAATCAATCCATTGATCTCCCTGTATTTTTTCCAAACTATTCAAACAGATCGGAACAAAAACTACATTATCTTGATGTCCACCGCCAACTCAGATATTATTTGGACAGAACTAAACAATTTAGGAAATCCGATCAACTCTTTGTTTCCTATGTTGATAACAAGAAAGGCTTTCCTGTCCCAAAAGTGACCTTATCTAGATGGCTTTCTTCTGTCATCTCTGAAATTTATCAAACAGCTGTGCTCAAAACCTAAAGCACATTCAACCAGAAGCTTAGCTACTTCTACAGCCTTTCAAGCTAGACTTCCTTTGGACACTATTTGTGCAGCGGCCACTTGGGCCACTCCTCATACTTTTGTTTCCCATTACAAATTGGACTTGGCCTCCAGGGACAGAGCCAGTTTTGGCTCTACAGTCCTCAAGAGTCTGTTCCATTGAGCCACCCAGGATAGAGGTGCTGTCCCATCAAGCAGAATGAGATTGACAACTTAACATTGAGAAGTTATGTACCTACCATAACGTTCCATGTTAGTTGTCTTCCCCCAGGCCTGGACAGACCTTTTTCCACAAGGAATTATTATGCTAAAGACCATTCATAGCTGGTCCCTCTTCCATCCAGCAGGATTTTCTTTCTTCTTTCTTCCTTTGGGAAGTGTTTATGCTTGGTGCTATTGCCCTTTTGTCATCAAATGAGATCTGGGTGCATCATGGGATATGGGGCTGCCTCGAGCTGGTAAAAGTGACTCTCGAACTTAGCAAGTGCCGAGGATCGGCTCCGAACCCATCAAGCAAGAAAGAAGGCGAGAGAAGACAACTAACATGGAACGTTATGGTAGGTACATAACTTCTCATTTTATACCCCTGACGACCTGACGTCATGGAAGAAGAGACAGCATCCGACCCAGAAATCCCAAGACTCTGGTATTCAGGCCGGCTGAGTGCTACTTGCAGGCAGATAAAGCAAATGTGATGATTGCAGCAGTGAATGCAGTCGAACAGCTACATTTATGGTAAGTGTACACAACTGCACTTTCTGAAAATTTCAGGGACCTCTCCAAGATCCACATGGGGACAATGTCTCCAGAGGCAGAGGAGGAAGCTCCAGTGGGAAATGTCACCCTAGAGGCAGAGGAGGCCTGCAAAACCAGGGTTTCTGTGATTCTTTTCTGGGCAGACCCTTCCAGTGCTCTTGAAGTGGTGCCTGACTGTTCAACTCTGCAGGTATTCGGGGGGGGGCTATTATCCCTGCACCCAGACCCTGGGAAAACATAACAGAAGATTCCTTGGTGCTAAAATCATATCCAGAGGTTATTCCATTCCATTTTTCCAACTTCCTTTTCACAAAAGGAACAAACTTCCTGATGTTCCACCCAGTCAGAAGAAATTGGCTGCATAAGAAATTCAAAAGCTGCTAGACAAGAGAGTCATCCAAGAGGTCCCACCAGACCAAATAGGAGTCAGAACTTATTCATGCTTCTTTTTAGTGCCGAAACAGATGTAGGACCTCAGACCAATTTTGGATTTCTGCAATTTGAACTAGTATGTAGAATGGTCATGGTTCAGTCCATTCTGTCCTTTCTTTGTAAGGATGATTGGATGGGCTTCATAGGTCTTTAGGTCTTTAGGATGCTTAGTATCACATCTAAATAGTTAGGTGATCCAGAAGTCATTTACACTTTCGGCTGAGACCCAGTCACTACCAGTTTAGAGCCCTGCCCTTTGGACTCACCATAGCCCCCAGGTGTTTACCAAATGTTTGGCAGTGGTAGCTGCTCATCTGAGACTTGTAGGATACCAAGTGTTTCCATATCTGGATGACTGGCTCCTTAACACCCCCCTCTGAGTATCTTCTCCAACAATCCAGCAACTATTTGCTCCAGATTTGTCAGTTACTGGGGATAACAATAAATTATACCAAATCAAGCTTGTCACCAGTCCAGGTCCAAGAGTTCATTGGTGCACATCTGAATACAACAATCCAGATAGCATCAATACCACTTCATCGTATATCTACCCTCAGGAATCAGATCCATGTTCTCATATCCCATGCATCACTGTCAGCCAGATCAATTCTTCAAACAATAGGATCCATGACAGCAGCCATTGTGTCACTCCTTTAACACAATTCTTTATGGGTGCCCTCGAATGGATTCCATCTGTTCAGTCGTCTATTTTTCAACCCCTATCCATTCCAGTCAGACTTACTCCTGTTTGCAAACATCAAGTCAACTGGTGGATCCAGTCAGACGACATTCATCTAGGATGACCTTTTTTCTACCCCCCCCCTCCCAGCAGCTACGTTGACTACAGACACTGGGATGGGGGTGGGGTGGCATTTCCTGGAGAGGACAGTCCAAGGCACATGGTCCTCCTCAAGACGCCAGTCTGCATATCAGTGTACTGGAGTTGAGAGTAGTCCTACTAGCATTGCAGACTTTTCAAGATGCAATTCCTTTAGGGACTATTCTGATTTAGACCAACAACATGTATGTGGTCTGGTACATCAACAAACAAGGTGGAACATGGTCTTAGCCCCTCTGCCGATAGACAATGAAAGTGTGGGAATGGATGATATCCTCAGACTGCTTTCTAGTTGCAAAGCACATACCGGGGAAAACCTACATGTTAGCAGACAAATTAATCAGATTCAATCTGATGCCTCATGAGTAGTCTCTAGTCTCTCGGACTGTGGCGGAAAGGATTTTTTGTCATTAGGGCCAACCTTACTGTGACCCTTTTGAGCCCTGCCACAAGAAGTAGTGCAGCAGGTATTTTGTCCTTATCCCCCCTCAGGAGGAGTCAACGAGAGTTGCTGTAGTCCACTTTTGGCTCTCCGGTCTTCTTTAAGCTTATCCCCCCACTTCCTTTGATTCCCACATTTCTGCAGAAAGCAAACTGGTTGAAGAGCTCAGTCATCTTCTGCCCCCTTCTGGCCTCGACATTATCATTTATCTTCCATGGATACTGGAGCCATCTCTGGATCTCCTCTCACACCCATCAGAAATCAAGCATCCCAATATCCAGGACCTCAAACTTAACTGCATGGTTTCTCCATTTCCAGTAATGGCTAGTCAGCCCAGGCCTTTTTCGCCTGTGCATACCATAATTTTATCTTCACAAAAAGACTCTAGGAAGAAAGTTTGTAAGAGCAAGTGGAAAATATTCTCCCTTTGGGCTTTGAAAAATGAGGCTGACCCCTTTTCTGCTCCAGTTTCTGCAGTACTCGAAGTTTTGACAAATCTTTTTAAGAAGGAGCTAATTTCTCCATGATTAAGCTACAGTTAGCATCTCTCAGTAATTTTCACACAGGAGACAGAAGTTATTCCCTGGCTTCATCCAAATTATGCAAAGCATTTCTAAAGGGCATTTTAATTCTCAGATCACCAATAAAGTATCATTCAACTCCCTGGCATCTGATAGTTGTGCTACAAGGTCTAACTCAGGAACCTTTTGAACCTTCAGCAAAAACTCATTTAAAATTTCTTTCATGGAAAACAGTCTTCTTAGTAGCAATTACTTCTGCAAAGAGGATATCTGAATTCCTGTCTGTTTCTTCAAAGACCCCTTGCATTATTTTTTATAAAAATAGGGTTACCTTATGGACAAACCCTTCCTTTTTACCTAAAGTAGCCTCCGAAACTAACATTAACCAATCCATTTACGTACCAGTTTTCTTACCAGTTTTTTGAAATAGCCAGTGAATTGTTATGGCTATGCTTGTATAGGCCCTAGGGCTGATAGCCTAGTACCAACCTATGAACCTATGAATAAAGGAGAATACATGCTTCATCTCATTGATGTACACAGACAGTTATGCTTTTATCTTCACAGGACAGAAAAAAATCAGAAAATCAGATTAATTCTATGTTTCTTTTACACCAAAAAGACTGGGTTTCCCATTTCTAAAGTCACTTTAGCCAAATCGATTACAGGTTTTATTTCTTGGATCTATTCTTAACAAGACATTCCCCTGCCAAAACCACCCAAAGCTCATTTTGCTATATCCATGGCCGCTTCATCTGCTTTTTGGTGAAGAACATCTATTGATGATATTTGTGCAGCAGCCACATGGTCCAGTGCTTATACCTTTGTTACTCATTACAAATTGGATGTCATATCTAGAAACAGAGTCACCTTTGGTTCAGTAGTACTCCTGAATATTCTTCCATGAGGGCCACCCAAGATCAACATAACTGGGGACTTTGTCTCATGTGTTGAAGAAGAATGAAAATGACAACATCAGATTTAAAAGTTATGTAGTCGCCACAACTAGGCATCTGTGTTGCCCAATTTCATTCTTCCTCAACTTCTCTCCCACCCATCCCCCACCCGTAAATATTCTGGAGAAACCTGTTGGACTGTGTTTTGGAACTTATATTTCTGATTTTGAGCCCTTTCTTTTTCATTGGATCATAGGAAGTTACTAGGCTATTGGCCCTGAGGTCCTTACAAGCATAGCCAAGAATTTAACCTATGTTCCAACAAGTCAGCACCCTATGCCACTGTCCAGCAGGAACACAGGTGAAATCCCAGCGGGTGTATTTTCTGTTCCCCATCCAGTTATCCAGGTTATGCTTAAAAATGGTTAATGAGGTACTCTGCTTGATGTGGAGAGGGAGTATTTTCCACAAAAGTGGGAGTCTCTGGGACACATCTCTCTCCCGACAAGAAGTACTTTTGATGTCACAGACCAGGTTGAAGTCGCGCGTGCGGGTTACTCAAGTGGAGCTTGACTTGCGGATATGCAGCAGTCCTATCAGGGTGGGGTCTGAGATTGCTTTGTATGCTAGACAGAGATCACCTCTGAGAAGTCTGCAGGAGACTGAGTAGAGGGACAGGGTCTTTAGCCTATGTGTGTAGGGTAGAGTTTTGAAGCCCTGGATTCTCCTGGTGAGGAACCCCTGTGGTCTGTCCAGCTGCTGCATGTGCTTTGTGATGTACATGCCGAAAGGGGCACTGTACTCAATAATGGGTTTTATAAGGGAAAAATACAGGGATGTTATGATCACCTTGTCCCTGGATGGGATACCTTTACTAATGAGGTAGGCCATGTAGAAAGCTTTCTGTACAGTGGAGGCAGTATGGTGGTCAAAAGTCAGTTTGCTATCAACCTGGATGCCCAAGTCCCTCAAAACTGATTGTGTGCTTAGGACCTTATTAGTGTGATAATTTGTGGGGGACGTCACTCTCCCCAAAAGGGATGATGATGCATTTTTTGGCATTCAGTTTGAAGCCATGTTTTTGGCACCAGTCATTTTTTGGGTGAGACTGTCTTGGAGGATGTCCGCACTAGGGGGGGGGGAATTTGACAGAACCCAGCAGCTAAACCTCATCTGCAAACCTGGTCAGCCCTGCCCACTGCTTTGGCCCACACCTCATATATCCCAATCTAAAGAGCAGAGGCCTGATGCTACATTGCCTGGGTACACTGCTCATTATGGTCTTGAGGTGAGCTTCCTTTTGACTAGGTGGGTTCCATCAGTGTCAGTGAGTTCTGCCACCACCCATCTGGTACCATAGTTGAGATTGTATCATTGTGAGAGTATAAGATGATATATAGAGAAGGCTATAGGCTTTAAGGTTGTGGAGTGTGGTTGGCAGTGTGCACCATCTTCCCCTTGTCCATGGCCTTGGTGACCATCTCAAAGAAGCCAACCAGATTTAACAGGTATGACCTCCCCTTAATGAAACCAAACTGTGTGGGATCAAGTGTCTGGAGGTTTCCAATGTCCTTGTTATTGAGGTCCATGTTAATCCATTCCTTGGGATTGCAGATCAGGCTGGATTGGCTGATGGGTCTAAAATTTCCTGGATCGGTGGACACTCCACCTTTGTGTAAAGGGATGACAGTGGCTGTCCACTACTTAGCTGGGGTGAAGCCGGTACTCAGGCTTTTGTTGAAGGGTGCCTAATGGTGCTGCAAGTTCCTATCTGAGTTCATGCAGGATGCAGGCTGGGATGTTATCTGGTTCCATGGAGGCTGTATTTTTTGCCTTTGACAGGGTAGTAATGACTTGCTCCCTAGAAATAAGAGGAGTGTAGCAGATACTGGGGATGCCCCATTTTACTGATGGGGGGACACAGGGGTGAAGTTTTCACTGAACATGTCAGCCAGCAGGTTGTCTATATCTACAGCATTTGTGTATGTGGTCCTTGACCAGCAGTTCCGAGCAGATCTGGGTGCTTCCCTTGAGATTGCGGATGTATGCAAAGAAGGCCTTATGATTATCTTTAGTAGATGTAGCCAGTTTGGACTCGAAGTTTGCTTTGGAGGATTTCACTAGTGATCTTATTTGCCTGTGCAGGCTAAGGAGAGATTGCTCCCAATTAAGCAAATATTCCGGCGTCTGTCTAGCTATATGGGCCTATACTCATATACGGTTTAGTGCCTAAAGACACACTAGATCAAACTGAAAACACTGACAGGAACTGCAGTTTTCCTCTTCCTATCAGCAGGGATGCACAAGGTATTAGAAACATCGTGCAGAGAAACTGGAACATCATTAGAGCTAGTAAAGATTTATGTCAAGTTTTAGGGAATAATCCTACCTTTTCCTTCAAAAAAAACACCAGTCTGAAAATGTCTTTTGAAAAAGATAACCCACATTGTTCTGTATTACATATACAAAACAATGACACTAAGGGCATGTTTACTTGCAACAAAAGTGTAGTATGTCAGTACGTTTATACTGGCTCTGAGTTCAGGTTTCAACACTGTAACATTACAGTCTATTTTACAAAACATTTTGATTGCCATTCCAAGTTTTTAGTTTATGTAGCAGTGTGTAATTCTTGCAAAACATTTTATGTTTGTAAGGCTATCAGAAAGCTTTCTCTCAGAGTAAAAACATTTGGCAACTATCAGAAATAAAGATGAAAAAAATGCTCTAGGAAGACGCAGTTTACACTGCCCTGATTTTATTGGTTTCAGATTTCTCATATTGGAACAAGTTAACCAATTTTTCTGAGATTGTGAGACTTTGAACTAAAAGAATTGCGATGTAAGTTATTACTTAATGCTGAGACCCCTCCTGGACTCAATGAAAACCTGAATGTTAAATGTGCATTGAGATGGGAGTCTGACCACTCCCACTTTATACTAACATTTGTTAATGCATATAAAGCTGTACAAAATGTGTAGTTTCTGATTGGTTAAATTTTTTCCTCACTGTGTTCCTAGAAGTTATATGCTGTTGTCATGGTTACATCTCTCTCTCTGTCTACCTTGTGCACCTTACTTATACCTGACATTTTTTAAATTTTGTCAATTCTGAAGAAGTTCTAGATATCATTAAGGAATGAAAGCGCTTAGCATCAGTTTTGCCTTTGAGTGTCTTTCATTTAGTTTATAAGAAAGAAGTTTGTTGTTTTATATAGATAGATGTATGTGTGTGTATGTATGTATATAGATATATATATATATATATATATGGATTCACTTATGATGCTTGAAATATCAAATTTCAGTATCTCGAGACCAGAAGAACTAAACTCCTCAACCACGAAAACCCAAAATATCAATACTGAAAACACTGAACCCTCCCCCAACATTAAAATAAACAAAACAAAAAAAATTAAATAAAATGTGCTACTCTACATCTAAGCAGGGGAGCAAGCTTCCTGCACCTCCCACACACACTCTATTGATATATACCACCTCCAAGATCGCACTAACACAAAAATAGCAACACGCCTACCTCTACGAGCCCTACACTCCCATTACACAGACACCACACATGTAAAACAATCACCACACTCAACACCTGTACATGCACACCCTGACCCACCTACCCTAAACTGTACCTACAACATCCAAAAGTATAACAAAAACACATCCCCACTCTAAACCTGAAACTACTACACACTTACCTACATCTCCGAACTTAACCACACACTGACCACCATCTTCAACACTCACATGCCAGCACATCTTAAAGACATAGAACACTTTACATTGGGAAATATGTACTACACATTCGACATTCTCAGATTCGGCAAAGTGCAGTTTTGACAAACTGCACTTTTGTTCTTCTGGTCTCGAGATACTGAAATTTGATATTTCAGTGTTTCGAGCAACAGAAGTGTACCCAGATATATATACGTGTGTGTGTGTGTGTGTGTGTGTGTGTGTGTGTGTGTGTGTGTGTGTGTGTGTGTGTGTGTGTGTGTGTGTGTGCATACATATATGTATTTAAAAAGTATGTAGTTTTTTTTTTACTCCTGAAATTACTTTATATTCTCACTGCAACCATCTAATCAGTAAAAAAAAGGCCTTTTGCCATGGATATTAATATTCTCATCTCCATTACCAGCTTGGTGGATATGGGCGTCCTGAGGCAATGTAGAAATTCCCTCATGTTTACTGACAATAGTTAATTCTCAAACTGATCAGGCATGTGAGAAATTTGTTTACATAATGTTACTGGAGGCAAAGCTCTCTTGTAAAAGCACTCCTAATGTCATTCAGGCTGTCAGTAGTAGATGTGCTGCACCCATCATACATAGTTCAAAGCAGACACATAGATTACTTATACTGAGGCACGTAAATGTAACCTTCCTAAACCCCAAAGACATCCTAGATGAAGTACACTTAACAAATACCCTCTTTCAAAACAACACCCACATTAACACATAGAGCCACAGCTCATGGTGCCTCTACTTCTAAACCCATAAGGCAAGCACCAGACAATCCAACATTCTGGTCATTGGAGACTCCATTGTGAGACACTCTGATGTCCTTCTCACCAGGCTGAGTAAGGAAAAAGTCATGGTCATTTGCTTATCGGGGCCACGATCCATCACATAAACATGCAGTCACGCCATTGGACCATGAGTACCAGTATGACACAGTCGTAGTCCATGCTGGGTGTAAATGACCTGAGATGTACCTCCCTAGACTATATGGCGAGACATGGGGATCTTGAAATATGTGCCCCAAACTGGTATGAGTCTAGCACTGAGCAGCATTTTGCCTTCTCTAAGGAGGATGCCACAATATGGACAGAAAATGACGGACTAATAATTTGCTTAGTTTCTGGTGTCATTCTAAGGGGGTGCAATATTTAGTATGGAAGGAGATGGTCAGCAGACCATACTACTTTGCTAGAGATCGTCTGCACCTCTCCCCTGTAGGCTTTTGAATATTAACTAAAACATTGTCCTCCCCCATAGTGACTTTTTTAGGCAATGCCAAACAGAAAGTACTTCTGGCATAGCAAATAAAAACTAAGAAAATCTAAAGGTGTTAGTGCTCAGTACTAGGAGTCTAAACAAGAAACTCCACTCCCTACAAGCTCTCCTCATCCTAGAAAATGCTCATGTCTGTGTAGTCACTAAGACATGGTTTAAAACCACAGAGAGCAGACCAGTAGCACAAGGCTATTATGCCTTCCACACATATAGATCAACTGCTACACAGACCAGGATTAAAGGTGGTGGTGTCTTGATTTACATAAAAAATAAATATACCTCAAGGCTTGTCAGACAGGACGCTACACTTGAACTTCTTCATGTTTAAATCACCATAAGCAAAATCCTATACCACTTTCTTGCAAGCTGTAGATCCCCCTGTTTGACCCAGGAAACCCATAACATGTATTTAAGCTTACTGGAAACACTCACAATCCATCCCAATACCGTATTCATGGGCAACTTTAATTATCCATTATTAACTAGGAATCATATGCAATACCAAACGTGCAGGCACAGAGATTCTTGGAGTTTGTAAGCACACTCCTGTACCAGATTTTCAGTACACTGACCAGAGGCACAGACATACTGGATCTGGTACTCACTAATATGGAGGAGTGCTGCACACCCCTTAGTATATCTTCTCCTGTAAGGTCAGACTACAGAACTGTTTCCTATGAACTAAAAATAAAACCTGGAACCCCAGCTAACCATGGAAAGATTTGGAACTGCTCAAAGGTTAACTTCCTACTATTATGTGATAATATGGCAACATTTCAAGCTCCCATAAACCCTGAGAACACTGATGCCTGTGCAGAACGGTTAACAGAAACCCTGTACAAGCATAGTTGCATAGAGGCAGCTGTACCCACCAGGAAGAAGTACAAAACTAACTCAAAAAAGTCACCCTGGTGATATCACATTAGAAAGCTTAAACATAAGGAAGAAAATGATGGCAAAATTTAGGATTTGTAGCACCAAGCAGGACAAATGTACTCTCATCAAATTAAACAGACAACTTGGAGGACAGTGTCTGTCAAAGCCAAATCTGAGTTAACCAACAAAGCAGAGGCACAAAACTGCACAAACACTTGAAAAACACCAAGCAGAATCCAGAAGTAGGAGCCTTCAAATACCAAACAGAGTTATACAGATAAAATATGCTTTAATAAGTCACCAGTATAAAAATTGTAGGTCATACAGAAATAAAAAAAAATGTTGAGCGCTTTCATATTAAACAAATGTAACTCTGGGCTTCATCAGAACAAAATTCAAAATGGAAAGAAGGGTTTAAATAGGAACAGAAGACACAATGGAGGCTAAATTTAAAGTTGTAAAGACCCTAATTCAAGCTTACATAGAGATTTATTGCTGCTGTCACAAAAGAACAACTTGTAAAGCTATTCCCTTGAGCTCTAAGTAAAATGTTTTTGTACATTTAAATAGAAAAGGCATGACATTCAAATTGAAAAAAACAACATGTAAGATTATTTGCAATTTATGTTTACACAAATATGACCAGACAGGAAGTATGTTTGATGTATTCAAAGTAAATATGTTTTGGTTAATATGTTTATTTTTTATGATAGGAGAATTGGACTGTAATTTAAGTAAGGAGAAGAAGAAAGTAACATAAGATGTGAAAGTATTGAAGGAAGTTATAAAATATGGTGGGCTACAGCTAGGGAAAAAGAGAGCAGGCTATCAAAGAGGGATATTTAAAACTGATACAGCTTATGTAATGTGTTCAAAAGGAATGAAGAAATTAAAGGAGGTGTGCAAAATGTTGAGTTTTATGATTACAGAGTTGTATGAGCAAGAATAGGTGAGAATAAAGACATAAAGGAAGGAGAAATAAACATATCTACTTGTGAAGTTAGTAAGACAAAATAAATGATAGAGAGTAAGAAATTATGAAAAGAAAAACAGCAGTGAAGGAATTTTATGATAATTGGTCTGTTTGGTGGGTAGCATTTAAAGAAAAGTATAAAAAAAAGTATAGTGTTAGAAAACAGAATGAAAAAATAAATTAAAAAGTAATATAAAGAAATAATGGAAGGGATTGAAGTGGAAGTTGAGAAAAAAGTAAACCAAAAAAGAGAAATAGAAAGTTGTATGACAAAAATAGAAAGTTAAAAAAAATCTGTTAAGGCAAATATTTTTCTTAAGTAAGGAATAAGCGGTATTACCTTATTTAGGGAAACAAGTGAGAATAGAAAGAAGAGTTGATGTGCTATTTGAAGAGGGTGGTTACAATATAAACAAAAAGAAATAATGGAAGTAGTGGAAAGATCTGTAGATAAAATGTATGAAAACAAATAAGTTGAGAAATAGGAGTGGTTTATAAAATATTTGAGGGTACTAAGGCAAAACAGGAGAATGAGATTACATGGAAGAAATCCAGTGAATAATAAATGAAGGTGAAAAGAGTCAGCACCAGGATTAGATTAGCAAGTGGAGATGGAAATGAAGGATTAAGTGAAGTTATAGTGCATGAAGAAGTATGTAGAGGAGTGATAACATTTATGTGGAAAAAATGAAAGGAAAGATGTAAGAAACTGAAGACTTGTAACTTTAGATAATGCTGATTATAAAATATTTCTGGAATAATTCAAAAAAGATGCAAAAGTGTTGAACTAATAGGAACATGTGTTTGGTGTAAAAAGGAGAGAAGTAAATAGTAAAGGGAACAGTAAGTATGGTTTTAAAGGAAAAATTAAGTAAGATTGGTTATTTGTGATATAAAAAAGATTTTTGATAAGATAAATAATGAGGCAATGTTTGAAATTTTGGAAGCATATGGGATAATTGAGAAAATAGTGGACACTTTAAAAAAATTGTTATAAAAGTGCATAAGTGAAAGTACTGGTAAATGCATCGATGGGAAAAGAGACTAGTGTAAGAAAGAGAGTTAAGAAGGGGCGTTCATTAAGTATGTGTATTTTTATTTTTCTAATGAATGTAGTTATTTAAACTTTTATGTCAGAAGGGGTTAAAGTACATTGGAAGATGGGAAAGGAAACTGAGATACCAGCATGTCTGTCTTATGCAGATTACTTGGATATTGTAGCAAAAATGGAGGCTAGATGACTGAAAGTGTTACAAGAATTGAAAAGTTATTTTAAAGGCTAGTTTAAGACTGAATAAAGGAAAGGGTTTAGGGAACAAAAAAGATGAATTTATTAGACTGGAGGGAAATGAATATGTTAGGGGTTATACTTGGAGAATACATGCATATATTTTGGGAAACTTACTTATGTTGGGGGACTTTGTTTCCAGGAAAAATGGAAGAGTTCCTAGAATTATTTTTTAGTTTTATATGGGGTTCAAGATGGATTCCTAGTAAAAGAAGAATATTGTACAATAAAAAGAAGCTGGTTAAGTTTGAAAAATCCTATTTTTTTAGCATCAGTATACTGGTTTGGGGTTATTAATAGAATGAAAAACAGGGATAATAAAATGATGGGAAAATTGTTATATGAGAAGTACAAAGACATATGGAAACAAAAAGGAAAAGAAGGGATGAAATGAGCTTATGGAAACAAAGGAATATGTAAGTCAGATAAAGTTATGAAAATTTAAAAAATGACAAATGTAGTGAGAAAAGGAATGGTATGAAAAATGATGCAAGTTTTTTTTTTATATATATATATATCCATTGAGTAATTTATCAGATGATGTCAGAAATGCAATAAACCAAAGAAGGAAAAGGTTAAAAGATTAAATTGAAGCTGGGGGCTTTTTGTGAAGAATTTTGTTGAACAAGTTACTGTTAATGGAAATATGAAATATAAAGCAACAGAAAAAATAATATGTTGTGATTGCAAGGTAGAGGAGACTGCAGAACATGGTATCTGATGGTTGTCAGTCTTAATCTATTCTTGACTGTTGGGTGTCTGTTCTGATCCTTGGAACTGGTCTGGCTGTTATACAGCTCGCACCAGCTAAAAATCTCTAGGGCTAATACTCTACCCACAATGCCCCTCTCCCATTTACCTCAGATCTCGTTTGCTTCTCTTATAGCAAGGCACATCAGCTAACTGTCCTCTCGCAGCTAAGTACATTTTCTTCCTTTCTTTCTTATAAAACTTTAATAGTCTTCATTTTCTACCCACCCTTTCCTATTGTGAGTGTGTTTCCATACCCATTGGTATTCTTTCCCTACCATTGCTGGTAGTCTTTCCTCTCTTCCTTTCTCTTTACTGTTTTGGTAGTTCTTTCTACCATTGTTGAGAGAACTTCCTCTAGCCTTCGATTTGTGTGTATGGTGTGTTTGTTGACCTTCTCCTCTACCACTTGTCAACATGGCAGAAAAGTCCAAGGGCACGACTGGATTTCAGCAGTGCCAGGACTGCGGCCCAAAAATGCCTAATGCTTGCATGTATTGTCTAGGTTAGGTGCTCCTTGTTTAGACATTGAGTGCTCTACCTGCCAGACTTTCAGTACTAGGGCCTTGGTAGAATGACAAAATAAGCTCAATCTGAAAGGGCTTAAGTCCCCCTTTGAAGAAGCTTTATCCAAGGCTGACAAGTCTCCTAAGGCCTCTGGTTCCAAAAATAGTCTCTCGGTTCTCATGTCTCCATCAGCACCGACATCAAGAAAGCAAAAGTCTCCTTCTGTTGGTTCCTCCTCAGAACTGAGAGCTAAGGTTCCAAAGCTCACTGATCCAATACCTTCTTTGATACCAGTCCCTTCGGTGCCTTCGGCACCAACTCCTGCACCAGCCCCACAGTCAGCACGGCTTCTGTAGTTTCCACATCAGTGCCTTATCTCCTTCTGCACTGCAACAGATCACCCTCCCTCTTCTGTGCCAAAAATTGATCCACCATATACCCCCAGGATAAAGTATTCCCCTTCCATTGACCCCTTATGTGGTCAACTTCCAAGTTCCTTTCTAGAAAGGCCAGAATCTCCTTCTGGATTGTCTGTTTGCTCCTCCAGGAGTCTTACCGAAGTCGATGTGGTGAGGTTGGTGGACCAGCTTCTCACGGCAAGGGGTCTTTCTTCTTTTTCCCAAACCCCTCTCCCTCCTGCAACAGGAATGCTTTCTCTCAGTACTCCCTTTGGTTATTCCTCCTCTGATCTCCTTAGAGGCTTTAGAGCTCCCCACACCATCTATTCAGTTTCCTATTGCTCCGGCACAGATAGCCCCCCTTGCCTTCAGTCCCAGACTCTGCTCGGATTTCCTCGATTCCTTCGGAAACAATGGAGTCCTGAGATCATGGCTCTACTGTCCAGCCCAAGAGGTTTGAGTAGACTCCCGTATTTTATTTGGAGTTGTCCTTTCCTCTTGGGACTCAGGTGGCTGGGGTCCTTCCTCATTTCTGTCCTTGGAGGTTGGTTTCTTGGGGTGGGGTGTGATCCTGGTTCCGAGTTCATCTTTTTTGGTTCTGGGCTCCCATCCCTCCTCGGGGGTGGGGGCTGCTTTCCAGGTTATGGAGATAGCATTGGCCACTGCAGGTTCTCGGGTGGCTCCTACTGTATCAGAGTTTCTTCCCCTGTTCCCTTCTTACTTGGAGCTTCCACTAAACTCAGCATCCAAACAGTGAGCTCCAAGGTTGCAAGATATCCCAAATGAGGACCACCCTTCTTCTGAGATCTCCTCATGCATTCCCACTGAGGAGCCTCCTCGGATGAAAATGTGTAAGAGGAAACACCTGGACTCTCCTGAAGAATCCATCACTGAGGACACTGATTTCGATGATGGGTAGGATTTCCTCAGTCACACCTGAAAGATGTCTCCTTTGGAGACATTCTTGAGATCCTTAAACAGAGGGGTAACTGGACACTTAAAAACCCTACCTCTGAAGAGTCGGTGTACTTGCAAGCATTTGGTTCTCACCAGTCTACTTCCTGGGTGTCCCCTCCCGCTGATGATCTCATTAAACTGATCCCCCAGCCAGCTTGGAAATCTCCTGACTCCATAAGACCAATGCCCCAGAGACTGGATATGATCCTTTCTGCACCTGAGGAGTACCAACATTGGGCTAAAGGGCTAGCAGTAGATGCCATGGTGGTAGCGGCAGCCACCAAAAAGGAACTTGCCGAGGAAAGTTCCTCTGTTCGTCCCCCTAACCGAGAGTCTAGAGTGATGGACAGATTTGGAAAGCGGGTCTATGCGTCATCAATCTTCACCTTAAGGTCCTTGAATTTTCTGGCACATTTTACTAGACTCCAGACACACTAGCAGGAGCTGTATCTGATAAAGTTCATGAAAAAGTGGCCTCTCAGCTACCCTGGAGTCTATTTCCAACTCGTCCATGAGGCTCATTTCACATGCAGCTGAAGGGATGACTAGGTAAACTGGTTCAGACATTGCTATCAGACAACACACCTGGATGCACCTGTGTGACTTTGTGGAGTCATTCAAGTCTTCATTCATCACTGCTCCTTTTGACAGATCTTTGTTCGGCCCCAAAGTTAATGAAACTTTAGTCAGGTGTGAGAAGAATGGGAAGACCTTGTCTGCTGTGGACATACATTTTTCTTCTCCCCAATGATCCTACGCTAGGAATCAAAGGAGTGGGAAGATGTGGTTCAAAAAGTCCCAAGAGCCTTTCCAAGACACATGTGGTGAAGGCTCCCCTCAGGGCACAGGGGATAGCTTTAATGGAAGACACCATCCCCAAAGCAGAGGTGGCCCACAGAATCAGGATTCCAGAGACTCTTTCTCTGGCCATCCATACCAGCACTCCTGAAAGAGGGCCTGATTGCTTACTTCTGGAAGCTGTTGGGGAAGATTTCTCTGTATGCAAAAGCCTAGTGACAGATAACCACAGATGTTAGGGTGCAGAGAATTATTACCAAAGGTTATTCTATCCCCTTCACCTTGTATCCCAGACCTCTCACAAGTCTCTTCAATGTTCTATGTAATCAGAAAGAAAAGCAACCTTAGAAATCAAAAAGCTACTACAAAAAAAGTCATCCAGGAAGTTCCACCAGACCAGACAGGATACGAATTTTACGCAAGGTTCTTTTTAGTGCCAAAAAAGATGGGGGGCTGGAGACCTATACTGGACCTTAGCATTTTAAACAAATTTGTTCAACAGTCCAAATCCCAGATGGTCACTGTTCAATCTATACTTCCCTTTTTGGAGGAAAACGATTAGATGTGCTCTGTAGACTTCAAGACGCGTACTACCACATAAAAATGGATATGTGCTCCAGGAGGTTTCTCCACTTTCAGCTGGGAGCCAGTCATTTTCAATTCAGAGTGCTGCCCTTTGGTCTCACCACAGCACCCAGCTTGTTCACCAGCAGTGACAGCTCACTTGAGACTGCACGGGTTCTGGGTGTTTCCATATCTGGATGACTGGCTCATCACTGCTCCCACTAGGCATCTATTTCAAGCAAGAGTTTACTTTGCATTTGTTTCTGAGCTTGGGAATCATAGCCAGTCAAACAAAATTTCAGCTAAGCTCCTCTCAAGATTTAGAATTTATAGGAGCTTGCTTGAACACCATTTGTTGTGTAGCCTGTCTTCCCCAACACAGATTACGGAAGATAAAATCCCAAGTACATTCCATTGTTTGCAAAAACAAAGTTCCAGTGCATCTGGTCCTTAAAGCGTTGTGGTCCCTGGCAGTGACCATCACTTTAGTTCCATTAGTGAAGTTCCACATGCACCTACTACAGATGGCTTCTAACATCACAATGGTGTATTCTAACCCATCCAATGAATTTCCCCATATTAATCACCAACCGCTGCAAAAAAGACCTATCCTGGTGGATGGAATCCAAGGAAATCCTATTAGGCTGTCCTTTTGTCCCCCCCCCAGCCCAAGGCCATAGTGACCATGCATGCCTCCCAGATTGGGGGGGCATTATCTGGGAAGAACAGTGTAAGGAACTTGGCCCGCCGATAGTGGCCAATCTGCATATCAATGTCCTGGAGTTGAGGGCAGTGCTTCTAGTATTACAAGCCTTTTGAATTTGTCCTCCCCCTAGGGACCATTGCAATCCAGTCAAATAACATGTCTGTAGTCTGGTACATCAACAAACAAGGTGGAACCAAATCCTACCCCCTGTGTCGAGAGGCTCTGAGAGTGAGGCAATGGGCTATTTCCTCTAACTACTTTCTGCTGCAACCTTTTTGCATCACCCAAAAACAATAAGTGCAGAAGCTACTTTGCCCTGATCTCCCCTCAGGGGAAGTCACCGAGGGACGCTGTTCTCCCCGATTGGCCCCCGGGTCTCCTGTATGCCTTTCCCCCCTTTCCTCTAACCCCCCTTTTTTCAGGAAAGCAGCCAGGTTGAGAAGCAAAGTGATCCTCATTGCACCCTATTGATCTCGACAAATTTGTTTCCCCTTCCTGTGGCCTCATCTAGTTCACCGTCCATGCATTCTGGACGCAGTTCCAGACCTGCTGTTTCACCCTCAGGGACTGGTGCACTCCAACCTTCAAAATCTCAAGCTGACAGCTTGGTTCCTCCAATTCTGCTAGCCACAAGGCATAAAGATATACCTACTCCAGTGCAGAAAATTCTGTTGGTCTCCCATAGACCATCCACCAGGAAACTCTACCTTAGCAAATGGAGGAGATTTTCAATCTGGGCATATGATAATGATCTCTATCCTTTTACCACTTTGGCGGAGAAAGTTCTAGAATTTCTAACCATTCTTTTTGATCAAAGGGCCTCCACTTCTACAGTTAAAGTCCAATTACCTGCCATTTCTAATTTCCATAATGGTTTCAGGGACCTTTTTCTAATTTCTCATAGACTATATAAAGTGTTCCTCAAAGGAACTCTGTGCTTGAAGGCTCCATTTAAAGGCCCCCTACCACCATGGGATTTGACCATTGTTCTCCAGTCTTTTGTGCTTTTCCCTTTTGAATCAGCAGAAACATATGACCTAAAGTTCATGGAAAATGCTTTTCCTCATAGCTGTAACTTCAGTAAGACGGCTTTCTAAAATGCAGGCCTTATGCTCAAAATCCCCTTCTTAATTTTTCAGAAGAATAAAGTTTCACTCAGAACCAGTCCATCCTTTTTTTCCCAAAGGTAGTCTCAGAGTCCAACATTAATCAAACCATAGACTTGCCTGTTTTCTTCCCCAATTTTTCCAGCAAAGACGAGTGTTGTCTACATTTGCTGGATGTTCACAAACAATTACGTTTCTATCTCAACAGAACTAAAGAATTTAGAAAATCAGAACAGTTGTTTGTTTCCTTCTCTGGCCCAACTTTAGGGAAGTCCGTCTCCAAAGTTACCTTGTCAAAATGGCTAAGAAATTGTATTACTTATGTATATAATAAAAATAATCTCAAGTTACCTGTGCCAGTGAGAGCGCATTCTATCAGGTCAATGGCCACTTCAGCTGTTTTCCATTCCAAGGCTTCCATGAATGAAATATGTGCAACAGCAACGTGGGCTACTCCACATGCTTTTATCACTCATTACAGATTAGATCTGGTTTCCAGGGGAAGAGCTTCCTTTGGTTCTATGGATATTCATCATGTTTCACTGTTGCAGTCATGACTGTGGGGTTCTCCCATGCCGGCAGGCAGTCCTCGGTCGGCCAGAATCCCAAAGTCTGGGTCCGGCGTCGGCTGTTCAGCCATGCTCCCTGACGTCAGAGCGCCAGGAGTACAAAGCTGACAGCCGACGCCATGTTCTCCAGTCTTTCTTGCCGTGCGGTGATAGCAGTTCGCAAGTGCCGGTCGGCTGACTCCTGACAATTTTTTATAAACGTACTTCAGTCTGAAAACTTTCTTCTCCTACTCAAAGCTAAGTACCCCGTTGGGGAAACTTTTTTCTTGCTCCAGTCCGATGTCAGAAAAAGTTAATAATTGTATTTCATGTGGGAAGCAAATACCTTATAAGGATTTTCATTCTTACTGTATTTCTT
The DNA here is from genome assembly GCF_019279795.1 of Protopterus annectens. NCBI lineage: Eukaryota > Metazoa > Chordata > Ceratodontiformes > Protopteridae > Protopterus > Protopterus annectens. Next base: position 1,168,263,236 of record NC_056725.1, on the reverse strand, counting down.
GCTTAGGCCCTGACCACGATGTAGCTAGTTGTCGGTTTTGCGCTAGATTCAATCATCGTACGATTAAACGAAGGTACGATTTTGCATTTCATTACTTCGGTAGGCGTTTTAATTATAAAATGTCGGATATGGTTTCGGCTACTGGAGTTCACAAACAACGCAAGGATAAAGACAGGCCTCCGAGGTCCAAATCAGATGATGTTGTACAAGCAGAGCCAGCTTCAGGTCGGCCGTCGTCAGTGAGGCGCTTTTGCAGCCCCTGTCATCGGCCATTTCAGAACCGATGGCCGAAACGGACTCCCACGAGGAGCCAACTAGGCCTTTGAATATTTCTGTTGCAGGACCTTCGGACAATGCTCCTTCGGATGGGTCCGGAGCCGCTGTGCAGGTACCGGCTTCCGAAGGGGTTTTCAAGCCTACACAGCTTCTAATAAAGGCAAAGCCAAAGACAAAGGCAAAGACTCCTTCCAAATCAAAGACTGCAGCCCAGGCCTCTTCTGATCCAGCACCCAAGTCTCAGAAACAGTTACTTAAGATGGCGGAGGACTTACTTACTATGATTAGGGGTTCACATCCCCCTCCAGATAAAAGGCCAAGGCAGGAAGTTTATTATGACTCCTCTGATCAGGCTTCTGTTTCTTCAGTTTCTTCTTCTGGCCAGGAATATTCTTTCCCTCCTTATGAGGATTCTGATGCTGAGGAATCCATTCCTTCAGCTTCTCCCCCTGAGGATTTCTTTTTTGGGGAAACTTTGCATGAAATGAGGGAACATTTTTACTGGGAAGGACAGGAGTACTCGGAATCTAAGAAAAGACTAAGGGATTTTCTTCTTCTTCCCCAACATAGACCCCTGGCTATTCCTCCTATTTTGGATATTGTGGATGATGCTTTTTCGGAGGCTAACTTAACTCCTGACTCTTTTCCTCCAGCTCCTGTTAAACCAGACAGATATTATAGGGTTCCTGATTCCCACCAGTTTTTATACAAGAATCCTACTGCTGACCCTGAAACCATTTCTCAGGGTCCTAAGGGGGTTAAGGCTGCTTCTGCTAAAAACCCCATTCCCACTGAGAAGGATTCCAGATCTTTAGAAAGATGGGGCAAAAAAGTGTACACTTCTGCTACTTTATCTGTTAGGGCTTTAAACTGTCAGTTTCATATGCTGAAATACCAGCAATTTCTCCTTCTGTTTTAAAACAAAAGCTAACTTCCATTTCCGCCTGTGCAGATGATAAGGAATTACATGACTTATTGCATGCCACTGAACAAGTTGGGAAGCATGGTTTACACTGTGGATTTGATGCTTTAGAGGCTTCTTGTAGGGCTGCTGCCTCTGGCACAGTCATTAGAAGGCATGCATGGTTAAAGGAACAAAATTTGCCAGATCAAGTAAAAGCTAAATTATGCTGAACAGGAGCATCCAGTAATGTTTTGTTTGGATCTAAAGCTGAAGAGGTGATAAAGAAGATGGAGGACAAGGCAAAATCCATGCAAACAGTTAAAGATTTCTTACAAGTACAGCCACCCAGATTTAGTAGGAACTGGCCTACAAAAAATTGGTCCTTTCCCAATTCAGACAGGCCTCAGAGGGGTAGATACAGACGCTCCCGAGGAAGGCCTCAAACGCAAGCCTCTTATAGATCAAGACAGTGGACTGCTTCCACCCCTAGGGAAGGAGAGGACAGGTCGCAAGCTCATAGAAAACAGACTCAATGACTCCCTCTGTTGGGCTGCAGGAACTTCTTGCCTGGAAGCCCCTCTCGGAGGAAAACTTTCTCTTTTTCACCTAAATTGGACTCATATAACCCAAGACAAGTGGGTTCTGGATGTGGATTCAAGAGGTTACAAATTCCATTTTCATACCCTACCAAGACCAAGCGGATGGCCAGATCTTCCAAAACATCAATGGTTAGAGGCCTTAAACCAGGTGGAAGCTCTCTTGGCTATGAAAGCCATAGAACTAGTTCCACTTTTAGAGAGGGGACAAGGTTTTTACTCAAGGCTCTTTCTAGTCCCCAGGAAGCAAAATTCATGGAGACCCATTCTGGATCTGTCAGTCTTGAACACTTTCCTCGAGATACCAAAATTCAAGATGCTTACTCTACAACAGCTACTTTCAATGCTGACGAAAAATGCATGGATGGTAACTTTGGATTTAAAGGAGGCATACTTACACATTCCCATCAGGCAGGAATGCAGAAAATACCTCAGGTTCAAGGCCAGATCGAGGCACTATCAATTCTCTGCACTGCCCTTTGGATTGTCTACTGTGCCCAGGGTCTTCATCAAATGCCTGGCTCCAGTAGTAGCTTATTGCAGACTCAAGGGAATTCAAATTTACCCTTATCTGGACGATTGTCTTATTCAGGCAGACAGCAAGGATGTCTTACTCCAGCATCTAGAGTTTGTTCAGAATCTTCTCAAGTTCCTGGGATTCACTGTAAACATAAAAAAGTCAAATTTGACACCCTCACAACAGATAATTTTTCTGGGTGCTTCTCTAAACACAACAACCCAGATGGCATTTCTGACATACGAAAAACAATTACATCTGGCTTCAACTTTCAAAAACTTGGCAACATTAACTCAGCTATCTGCAAGGAGATTCCTGCAGGCTTTGGGTTACATGGCCTCCTGCATCCTTCTCGTACCATATGCAAGACTACATATGAGGAAAATACAGTGGTACCTAAAAAGTGTACGGTCTCAGCATTGCCACAGTTTAGACATACAGATCTCCTTCCTGCCTTGTCTTCAAAAGGAATTCCTTTGGTGGTCCAAGGCATGTACTCTAAACAAAGGAAAACACTTCTGTCTGCCTCTTGCCACTCAGATACTAACCACGGACACCTCAGATTATGCATGGGGAGCCCATTTTCAGGGCAACTGTCTGCAGGGCTTTTGGACAAAGGATCAGAAGCACTTGCATATGAATATAAAGGAAATGTTAGCCGTTCAGAAAGCTCTATTGGCCTTCAGGAATCTTCTACAACCAGGACAACTACTGATACGGACAGACAACACCACAGTTATGTGGTACATAAACAAGCAAAGGGGATCTCATTCCTATCCCCTTTGCAGACTAGCCATGAATCTATGGAACACAGCTCTAACTTGCAAACTGGACCTTCAAGCTCAGTTTCTATCAGGGAAGCAAAACCTTTTGGCAGACAGTCTGAGCAGAAACCTATCGGACCCACACGAATGGATGCTGGACACCGACATATTCAAGATGATTACAGCAGTCTGGGGATGTCCTCACATAGACCTCTTTGCATCCCACCTCACTCATCAACTACAGATTTTTTGCACCAGGACATTCCACGAACTAACTTGGAAAGTGGATGCACTATCATTCAGTTGGAGAAACCTCTCGGGCTATGCCTTTCCGCCTCTTCCTCTTCTTCCACGGGTATTATTAAAGATCAAACAGGACAAGCCCAAGATGATAATCTTGCTGGCCCCAAATTGGCCTTGACAGTTTTGGTACCCAACACTGAAAAACCTTTGTCTGGAGCCTCCTTGGGTTTTACCACAGACTCCGAACCTTCTGTCCCAACACCAGGGTCAGGTTCTGCACTCCCGTGACAAAACTCTCAGCCTGGTGGCCTGGTTAATCCAGGGTCTTTGATTCATTCTCTCCTACCCAAGCAGGTTATGGATGTCATTTTAGAAGCCAGACGTCCTAGCACTAGAAAATCTTATGCAGGAAAGTGGAAAAGATTTTGTTTCTGGATGCAGACTCAGGATTCTGATCCTCTTATTCCTAACATTCCTCTGATTTTACTTTACCTTACAGACCTCTTACATAAGGGTCTCACTTTCTCTTCAATAAAGATACATGCCTCTGCTATTTCTGCTCACTATAATACAGACCCTCCAATCTTTTCCCACCAGCTCATGAGACAGTTTCTCAGAGGAGCTAAGAACTTACGGCCCCCTAGATCTCCTCCTATTCCTGCTTGGGATCTCAACTATGTTTTGGAAAAACTCACCTTACCTCCTTTTGAGCCTGCTGCCACAGCTGACATCAAGTTTTTATCTTAGAAGACAGCTATCCTGTTAGCTCTGACTTCTTCCAGGAGAGTCTCGGAGTTGCAAGCTCTCATGGCTGTGGAACCTTATATTATTTTTCATCAAGACAGGGTGTCTTTAAGGACTAATCCTTCTTTTATGACTAAGGTGATTTCCAAAGTGGCTTTAAATCAAACTATTCACTTGCCAACATTTTTCCCCACTCCTCAAAATAAGGGGGAAAGGATCTTGCATTCCTTGGATGTACACAGACAACTACGTTTTTACCTGGACAGAACCAAGGACATCAGGAAATCAGAGCAATTGTTTGTTTCTTATGCTTCAAGTTCCCATGGTAAAGCTATTTCAGAACAGACCATTTCCAAATGGATTGCTCATGGAATCAGATTTTGCTATTCACACCATGGAAAGCAAATCCCAGGGAGTATAAGGACTCACTCTACCAGAGCTGCTGCCACTTCAGCTGCCTTCCTCAGGGGAGTTCCTACCAAAGACATTTTGGAAGCTGCAACTTGGAGTTCAGTGCATACTTTTTCCAAGCACTACAATCTACCTCTTTACTCTAAGTCTAGGGCAGGCTTTGCTTCTGCTGTCTTGCAGGGCCTTTTAGCCCCCTCTTCTTCATGACCACCTCCCTTTTATTCTGCTTTGGGATTCAACCCTACAGTCATGACTGCAACAGTGAAACACGATGAACATAGTACAGTTGTGTACACTTACCATAAATGTAGATGTTCGAGTGTCTTCACTGTTGCAGTCTGGGTTTTCCTCCCTCCTGTCCCCTCTTATTTTTTCTTTTGTGTGGTTCCCTTCTTCACCCTTCTTTTGAGGTGTATTTGCAAAGGGTATAGGATCTTACTCATTTTGGAGCACCTGACATCTGGGGCAAGAAAAACTGGAGAATATGGCGTCGGCTGTCAGCTTTGTACTCCTGGCGCTCTGACGTCAGGGAGCATGGCTGAACAGCCGACGCCGGACCCAGACTTTGGGATTCTGGCCGACCGAGGACTGCCTGCCAGCAGGGGAGAACCCTACAGTCATGACTGCAACAGTGAAGACACTCGAACATCTACATTTATGGTAAGTGTACACAACTGTACTTTCTCGGGAATATCCTTCCATAGGGTCACCTGGGATCTAAAGTAGCCGGGGACTCTGTCGCATCAATCAGGAATAGATGAAGATTGACAGCATCAGATAAAGAAGTTATGTATTACCATAACTTTCCTTCTGTGTTGTCGATCTTCATCTGTTCTTGGCATCCTACCCTCCTTTCCATCCTGTGAATTCCTGGAGGATTGAACTGTTATCCTGGCTGCATTGTTAGCGTTCACCTTGGACATGGCTTCTTCATATTTGCTCATGATTCTTCTGGGTTTCTATAAGTCTGCAAAATTGATCTGAGGTAAATGTGAGAGGGGTATTGTGGGCAGATTATTAGCTCGAGAGATTTTTGGCTAGTACGAGCTTTATAAGTGACAGACTGGTTCCGAGGATCGGAACCGACACCTAACAGTCAAGAATAGATGTAGATCGACAAAACAGATGGAATGTTATGGAAAGACATAACTACTTTTTTTTTATAACAGAACATGAATAAGTCTTTTGGGGAAAGGTTTAAAGATGCATATAGTTGGGAAGGTTTCAAGGAAATGAATATGGAAATAATATTGTATGGTAAATATGAAAAGGAAGGAGGAAATTGATAATGCATAAAATATTTGTCACACTGTATACTGTGGAAAAAAAGGTGTGAAGTGTTATTGCAGAACAAAAACAGAAGGGATGAGGATGTAATGGTAGAAAGAAAATGGTTGTGGAAAAAGCATTGGGGAGAACAGATGAAAATTAAGGGCTTGAGAATGGAAGAAGTATACAGAAACTGTTGTATCACTGATGAAGGAACTGAAAAAAATTGTAATTAGGATGATATGGGGTTGCAGAAGTGTGTGTGTGTGCATGCATATGTATATAAAGCAACCCCCTACTCTTTTTTGAGCACTAGAGGGAGACAAAACGCTATCACTGATGCTTGCAAACTTCCTAGATGTAGGGAGTAGATGCTGCAGGAGAATTTTTGAAAAGGAGGAGAATCACAGCAAGGCAAAATTCTAGTTATGAAGTTGGAGATTAGAGGTTTGGATACAAATATATCGAAGGTGTTAATGAAAGAAGGAGAAATTAATGAAGGCGAAGAGGTAAGCTGGAGTGCTGTGATGAATCAAGTGCTGTGGGATCAGTATGTCAATACGACAGAGAGGCAGATTACAGAGTCTGAAAGTACAGAGAGGGAGGAAAGACAATACGTAGAAAACAATATTCAGAAAGAAAATGAATTGACTGATGTAAGTGAAGAGGAAAGTGAAAAAGTCTAACTCAATGTGAAGAAAAGGAACAAGGAGAAAGACTAATGATCGAAGAAATTCAGATGCAAACAGAAAATACATATGATAGTTTACCAAGTGAAGAAATGGATGGTGTCTGTGAAACAGAGAAAATAGAAATATATCAAATCTAGTGGAGGGTGAGGGAGAAGAGCAAAGGAAAAATAAGAACAGGAGGAAAAATATGCAAAAAAGGAAAAGGGATTTAGTTATTTTGAAACAAAATGTGAACAGTATAATAAAAAAACTGAGTTTTGATGGTTGCTGAATGGTGCAAAAAGAAAAAGATGGCTGCATTATACTTGTTGGATAGAAGATGGGTTAAAGAAGAAAAAAGAAAAAAATTGAAGGCATATTGGGAAACATAATTGTGTGGTCAGTAGATATAAAATGTGTTCTGGGTTAGGGGTGTTAATAAGAACAGATGAATTAAAAATATTAGACTTAATTATGAAAACAAAAGGGTGATTGCGACTTGCAGAAAAATGGCAATCGTGTGGCGCTAGTAGTAATATCTGCATATGCAAACATGCCTGAAATAAAAAAAAATATTTGAAGAGTTAAAAATTGATGATAAACCTCTCTGTAGTAATGATTGAGGACTTTACTTGTAAGGTAAGAAAATAAAAAGGAAAAACAACACAAAGTGCAAAGGTGATAAAAGAAGTGATATGATGTGGAAATGTGAGAATAGGAAAAAGCAAGAGAGTGGTCATATAAAAGGGGAATTTTTAAAACCGAGATATGTTATGTATTCATGTGACTTGAAGCAAGTGGCAGGCGGGGTTGAAGATGTAGATTTTTTTAGATTATAGGGCAATATGGCCTCTGTTCGATGATCAGAAATAAAAGGAAGAAAAAGAGCAACAGAGATGTAAGTAAAAAGAAAGACATGGAGGGAAGGGTAGTAGACTGTGGAAAGAATACATGACAATGGGGATATTTTATGAAAGCTGGACTCAGTGGTGGATAGTGTTTAAAGAGAAGTATAAAAGGCTTTTGGAAGTAGACAGAATAGTAAACATAAAAACTATAGTATGAAAACATGCTGAGGGATTTTGAGAAAAGAATGGGAAAAAGAAAGTAATAGAGCAAGAGAAATAGAAAAAAATGTACAAGAAAAATTACCTCTGCTGTGCAACTTTGAAAACGCACCTGTAATACTATACATGGGTACCCCCTTCATTTTTTTTCTAATTGAAGTATTATTTCAGAAGTCTTTAAACTTGAAAATATGTACTGCAGCTATATATCTGACCCTTTCATGTAGTCACAGTACTAGCAACATAAGCTAGAAGCAGTAGCATAGCTAGGGTGGGGTAATGGGGAGAGCTGCCCTGGGCACAAAGTGTTTGGGGTGTGATCATGCATCCAAGACTGATCCTAATTGCGTTTGCTGCATGTCAGTTTTTAAAAGTCGGTATTGCATTTGTAGCCAGTCCTGAGCACTGTAGCACTCCCTGTGTGGTCTAAACTATAGCAACTGCTTGCCACGGGTTTAAAAAAAAAACATTTTTTTTGTTAACTAAAACCTGAGCGCTTTAGCACTCCATGCTGGGTGTAAGCTATGGCAACTGCTTGCTAGAAATGTATCAAATAGTTTGCTACAGTTGATAAGAAAAAAAAAAAAAGATTTGTTTTTCACCCCCCCCCCCCCAATAATCTGTGAGGAACGAGGGTTAGGAGCAGGACACAGAAATGGGACCTGATTGGCTTCTGCATTTAAGGAGCCCCAGATACCTAATCACGGACTGATTTGCTTTTTCTGTTTCTTTTTTTTTTGTAAATTTCCCCCGAGCTGAGGAGAAGTGGGGGTGGGTGTATGATGCAGAAACAGAACCAGATTGCATGAATAGCTCTTTCATTTCAGGACCATCAGTGAACAGATTGAGAACTTTTTTTTTGTTTGGTTGGTTTTTGCTCTTCACTTGAAAAGCTGGGTTTGGGGTGTGTGGATTGGGTAGTATACTACTACAGAAGCCCTTTTTTTAAATTTATTTTATTTATTTTTTTATTTTATTTATTGTTCTTCACTTGAAGCGCTGACAGGGGTGGGCCATACTTCATGGGACCAGCTACACCTCTAGCTAGCAGGTAGAAGATCCAGTATATTTGGTTTTAAGTAGCATTTGTCTTAGACCAGGTGATTATTTCAATGATGTGTTATTTCAGGATTAGAACAAATAATGTTTGGCCTCCATAGTCTTCACAAACTTCATTTGGCTCAATATTGTGCTGTTTGCTCATTTGAGCATTCGGCAATATAATAGGAATCCTATTTTGTACAGTTAAAAAAACTGAGTTAGATTTTTCTGTATTTGAATTTCATGTTTCTTATTGTAGTTTTATGATAACTAACAGTCACATTTTCAAATATAACATCATGCCTCAAGGAATTTAGAAGCATGGCCCCTCTCCACCACCTTTGCCATCCACTGATACACGACTGTTGAACTGATTAGATTTGCAGGAAATTTTAGGACTTTAAAACATTTGGTCTCAGTCAGTCATTTTAATTAGATCTTCCAGAGACATCTTGAAACCTGCAGGAGGATACAGGAGTATATCATGTTTCCTTGTCATTGCAGCTTGCTGCAGTACAGATGAGGGGAATAACAAGACTGATTACCTTTGTCTTCAGTATAACTTAAAAGCATATCTAGTGTACTTGTGTCTTTGAGACAGTGTACCTAATTTTATTGCACTTTTTACTGAGCTGATCCAGAAAATAGTCCGGGTGAATCAGTGCTCCACCCCTGTTAACAAACTGAAATAAATAAATGCATGCATAAATAAGGTTTTGTGGAATAGGTTCACTCCTCCAAACCTCACAGTAGAATTAGATGTTACCTTTGTGCCATATCACTTCTTTTTTTTAGGCTTAGTGAATTGAATTCTTACCTCCATTCTGATCTTTGTCTCCTTTTTGTTTCTCTGCTTGTTCTGTTCATTTTATTGTTACTGCACTTGAAAAAACACTAGCATAGAGCTGAATCTAGTACTGTTTGTGACCTTTGGAGCTTATAGTACAGTTCATCTTTTGTCTAGATAGGCCTAGCTGTTGCTTCATGGGAGGGGGTTTCAGTTTGGTCTGATCTGGCTAGAGTTATTTCTACAGGGCTCTTTTTAACGTGTTTTGATTGGTTAATTTGAACTTTGGTTGGTTCCTGTTTCTCTGCCTTAAATAGCCAGTGTTTAAACCAGTTTGTGCTTGTTTGCTCAACGCTACAGTGAGTTTGTTAGGCCTTCTGCCCTTGCTCTGCTGTTTTCCAAAAACCTGCTGTGAGACTACAGAAGATAAGTGCTTATTTTCAACTGTTTTCTGCACTGCTGATTAACTAAAACAATATTTGCTGCATATCTGTTTAAACTGAGCAACTGCTTTTAGGCTTAGTGAATTGAATCCTTACCTCTGTTCTGATCTTGTATCCCCACCAGGGTTGCCAGACGTCCCTATTTGGGCGGGACTGTCCCGAGATCAGTAGCCTGATCCCGAGTCCCGCCCTGCCGGTTTAAATCCCGGCCAGCCTCCACTTTGTTTGTTTTTTTTTGATTGACCCGTATACCTGGCATACGGGCCAATCAAAATTGCTAAACACGGAGTTCTTGTGTTCCGCATTAAAACAGAAGCTCCGTGTTTGATTGGCCCATATGCCGTATATGGCCAATCAAAAGCGCCAAACACGGAGCTTCTCGTGTTTAATGCGGAACTGCAATGCATTAAACACGAGAAGCTCAGTGTTTATTGCAGGCAGAGTGAGCTCAGTTCTTTAATGCGGAACTATATGACCTTTTTTTTTTTTGGTCTTCAGTTGCCGCTGAAGACCTTTTCTTTTTTTTTTTTTTTTGGTCTTCACTTCGTGAGAGACCTTCTATTTTTTTTTTGTCCCTACCTGGGTTGCCGGAAATCTGGCAACCCTGATCCCCACTCACTCACTCAACTGTTGTGGTCTTAAAGGATGGTGGCTTTTGAGTTGCTCACATGTACTATAAATTTGATATTGGACACTCCTCCCAGTCCCATTGCATCAGCTCATTCTACTGAGTACAGTGAGATCAGTTGTGAAGACCCACCCATTGCATCAGCTGATTCTACTAAGTACAGTGGGATCAGTTATGAAGGCCCACCCTTTTAGCTTCTTAACCTTGAATTAGCTTATGTCTCCTCAATTTCTACCTAAAAAAATGTGCCTCTTCCATTTTGATTAAATTGATGACAGCATTCTACTGAATTGCTACTTTATTTCAACTATTTTTTACTGTTGTGATTGTGAGCTAGTTTATCACGTTTGCACTGTCTTAAAGTAGTTTATTTTTTAACTGCATTTCATTACTGTTTAACTGTATTTTTTCATAATGTGAGTTTTGCTTTTGTCTGTAAGTGGTTAATCTGTGCTTTTTCTGAGTTTTACTTTATTTCTAACCCTTAAATTGAGTACTGTAGTCTGAATACAGGTTTGCTGCATCCAGAGCTGCTTGTTTTTGCCTTCTGTGTTTCTGGCAGCTGTCTTGTGTTTGCCTTCTGTGTTTCTGGCAGATATCTTGTGTTGGGAGGGGCCTATCTTCTCTGCTAGTGAGAGTAGCAGGGCTGCCTGGACCTTGTCTGGCACAAGCTGATTGGTAAAGAAAGCAGGGACTAGCAGGAGTGGCTAGATTTCTGGTTACTAGAATCTTCAAGTTTTTGTGGTATTTAAACCTTGCTTCTGAGCTGGTTTGCATGTCACGCACCACAGCTGCACTGTTTTTAACCCATTGAGAAGTATTCCAGCTACAAATTTTCCCTTAGTAGCACTTGTGTGATTTACTAATAGTACTCCTTTTAGACCTTCCACCCTTTACCCCCTTAGCTCTGTCTGACCTCTCTCCCTAAGAGTCTAACAAATATGGATGGACATTTTCCTATGGTTTCTCCAGCCAGTGTGATTGATATGGGTATAGTGAAACAGTGTATCTACTGCCTCATGTACATGGACAACCCTCTACTACTACCACCTAGGAACACAATTTGTGAGAGATTACATTATGAACCTAGAGTCTATGCTGTCTCCCTCACAAGCCAGTATATCTGGTACTGAGAAGGGTTGTCAACACAAACACCACACCTCAAACACCAACTCAACAGTAGGTACTGCTATTACTGTGTCATAGTCCATGTTGGCATGAATGACTTGAGACATACCTCCCTGGACTATATGAAGAGAGACATGATCAAGCTCACTGAATGTGTCCCAGGCAGGTATGTCCATAGCCTTAAGCAGCATTCTACCGTCACCCAGAATGATGCCTCAGTACAAACAGAAAATTATTGACTTTAACAATTGGCTTAGTTTCTGGTGTCATTCCAAGGGGATCCAGTACCTGACAGCCTGGGGAAACATGATCGATGGACCACAATGCTTTACCAAGATGGCGTGCATCTGTCTCCCTTGGACTTCAAGCTTCTGGCAAAGTCTCTTGCCTCTCCCATAGTGCCTTTTTAGGCAATGCTATGAGGTCAAAACTACCAGTATGAAAATTTCATCAAATGCAAATTAAAAGTCTTGCTGCTAAGTGCTATTGAAACTGTACTCATTGCAAGCATTCTTAACCCTGGAAGATGTTGACATTTATGCAGTCACAGAAACCTGGTTCAAAGCTGCAGAGAGCACCCCAGCCATACCAGGTTACTCCTCCTGTCATACATTCAGACCTCAAACTGTGGGCAGCAAAGCAAAAGGAGGTGGAGCTGCAATATATATTAAAGACACACAACTCCAGGCTGGTCAAACAGTATGATGTACAGGAGACACTCCAGATGCAGTTAACCATTAACAAGACCCCTATTCAAATCATAGCTAGCCACAGGCCCCCAACTTTGACTCAAGGTGCCCACTCCACCTGTCTGGACCTCTTGAATCTGTCAAGATTCTGCCTTTTACCCTGATCCTGGGTGACTTTAACTATCCAACCATAGATTGGAAAAACTACTCATGCCATAATACAGAATGCCCAGAGATTCCTTGATTTTGTCAATGCAAATGCCTTGGACCAGCTGGTCGACATCCCCACAAGAGGTGATAATACCTTGGACTTCGTATTAACCAGCATGAGTAACCACTGTAGCATCCCTAAGTGTCGTCCTCCCTTGTGAGATGCGACCACAAAGTGGTCACTTTCAAAGTCACCATCTTTCCTGACCCCCCCAAGCTAGGGTCAAACAAAAAAAAATCCTCCAAAGCTGATTACATCCTCCTGAGAGAAGGTATAAAAAGCTTCACAGTCCACTCCTCCTCCAAAGGAACTGCACATATGTCCAAACCTATACCCAAGTACTATACAAGCATTTATATAGCTGCATGGAATCAGGAATACCCGATAGGACAAAATCATCCTCCTCAAGGAAGAGTAAACCTGTCTGGTGGATATCTGCAATACATAAACTCTATAATAAAATGAAAACATTGCTGTCCAGGAGCAAGAAGGAGCAGGTGCCTAATTGGAAGCAGTCTCTTATTAGCCTGAACAAGCAAATAAAGCACTAGTGAAATCCTTCAAAGCAAACTTTGAGTCCAAACTGACCACATCTACTAAAGACAGTCATAAGGCCTTCTTCACATATGTCTGCAGACTCAAAGGAAGCACTCAGATTTGCTCAGAACTGGTGGTTAAGGATACCACATACACAAACACCGTAGATATAGCCAACCTGCTGGCAGACAGATTCAGTGAAAACTTCACCCCTCTGTCCCCCCCATCAGTAAATCAAAACATCCCCAGCTCCTGCCCCCCTCTCCGTATCTATAGGGAGCAAGTCATCACTGTCCACTCAAAGGCAAAAAATACAGCCTCCATGGGACCTGATAACATCCCAGGCTACATCCTACATGAACTCAGGCAGGAACTTGCAGCACCATTAGGCACCCTTTTCAACCAAAGCCTGAGTACCGGCTTTGCCCCAGCCAAGTGGAGGATAGCCACTGTCATCCCTTTGCACAAAGGTAGAGCATCCATCAATCTAGGAAAGTATAGCCCCATCAGCCTAACTAGCCTTGTCTGCAAGGCCATGGTGTGGATTATCGTGGACCCAATTAGCAAGGGCATTGACCAGCTCCAAACACTCGATCCCATACAGTTTGATTTCGTCAAGGGGAGGTCATGCCTTTTAAATCTTGTTGACTTCTTTGAGACAGTCACCAAAGCCATGGACGAGGGGAAGACAGTGCACACCGCCTACCTTGACCTGGCCAAAGCCATCTATACTATTCCCCACTCAGGTATAATAGATAAACTCTCTCAACTAGGTATCAGTCCATATGTTACCAGATGGGTGGCAAACTGGCTCACTGATAATAGAACCCATCTAGTCAAAATAGGGGAAGCCACCTCAAGCAGTAAGCCCATAATGAGTGGTGTACCCCCAGGGTCAGTCTTGGAGCCTCCCTTGTTTGGGATATACTTTTCTGAGGTGCAGACCAAAACCAGTAGGCTATAGATGACCAAGTTTGCAGATTACTGCAAGTTGGGTGCTGTCATCAATTCCCCTAGTGATGTGGACATCCTCCAAGAGGGTCTAAACTAAACAAATGACTGGTGCCAGAAACATGGCCTCAAACTGAATGCCAAAAATTGTATCATCATCCCCTTTGGGGAGAGTGACATCCCCACAAATTATCACATTAATAACATGGTTCTGAGCATGCAGTCAGTCATGAGGGACTTGAGCACCCAGCTTGATAACAGACTTTTGACCACCATATTGCCTGCATTGTATGGAAAGCTTTCTACATGGCCCATCTCATTAGTAAGGATATTTCATCCAGGGACAAGGGAGGTCATAACATCCCTGTATTATTCCCTTTTAAGATCCATTATTGAGTACATTGCCTCTTTCGGCATGTACCTTACAAAGTACATGCAGCAGCTGGAGAGACCACAGAGGTTCCTCACCTGGAGAATCCAGGGCCTGAAACATCTACCCTACACAGATAGGCTAAAAGCTCTGTTCCTCTACTCAGTCGCATACGGACTCCTCATAGGTGACCTCTATATGGCATACAAAGCAATTTCAGACCCTGCCTTGATGGGACTGCTGCATAACCTCAAGTCAAGCTCCACTCAAGTAACCCGCACATGTGACCTCAACCTGGTCTGTGGCATCAACAGGACTTGTTGGTGGGACAGATTTGTATCCCAGAGACTCCCGTTTCTGTGGAATAGACTCCCTGTCCACGTCAAGCAGAGTACCTCATTAACCCGTTTTAAGCGCAACCTAGATTACTGGATGGGGAACAGAAAATACACCCCCTGGATTCCACCTGTGTCCTTGCTGGACAGGGGCATCAGGTGCTGACTTGTTGGAATATGGGCTAATTTCTTGGGTAGGCTTGTAAGGGGCCTCAGTGTTAATAGCCTAGTAACTTCCTATGATCCTGTTATTCTATGGATATCTGGAATGGTAGTCAGTGCAAAGCAGAAATCTGAGACTAATAAATTGGAATGAATCTACTTACTTCAAACATGGCAGTTTCAGAATTTCAAGTGGAATTAATCTGATTTTAAGCACATTTATTAAGTCTTCACAGGACATAGGCACCCATGTGTTAATAGAAAAGAAAACATACCATATTAGCACTTGTCATATTCATGCATTATACTTAATTGCTAAAAAGAAAGAAAACATGTACATTCACTCCAGCGTTACATAAATTGCTCATTTCCTGTATATTTCACAAAGACTGCAGATTTGCACCATCTAATTTGCTTGCATAGCCATTCATGCGACTCCCCTCTTTTCATCATTCTTGACAGGCTAATTCTTTATTTTTCAGTAAGTACTGCGTGATTTCTTCCTAACTTCAGAATATCTGCCTAAATACTTCATCCTTAAATTTTCAGGGTCTGTGTATTAGTTTCCCCTCAAATGTTTGGCAGTGTTCTGCACAAACTCCGACACCATGAGTGACATTTTTCCTGTAAAAGGAATATACAAGGAAGCAGCTCCAGTACTTAGTAATAACGACTATCCCTCCTGGCATGTCTAAAGGTCCATTCCCTGTGCTTTCTCCTATTAACCTAGTGAACTTGGGCATTCTGAGGCAGTATAGCAACTGCCTCATGTACACAGACAACCCTCTCTTCTTACCTTCCAGCACTCAGACTTGTGAGAGATGCACTTATATATCCAAATTGGAAGCGATGCACTCTCAAGCCAAGACTAGAGGTCAAAAGGAGAAGATCAACACCTGCACCACACCACACCACATGCAACATATAGCCCTCCAGGACACCCACCATCACAGATCTCACATGAAAAGACAAACCACACACCCACCTTTGTGGAGGCTCTCAGTAGAAATCTACCCAAACAACAGAGACTGCCAAGGCAGAAATGCAGTCGACCACCACAATACACATAGCTCACCTACACAGTGTACCCCTCAACCTAAGCCCACAAGGCAAAACAGCTTTCCCCCAATACACTAATAATAGGTGACTCGATGGTGAGGCACACTGATGTCCCACTCACTAGGTTGAATAAGGAGAAGGTTCCAGTCACCTATCAGGTGCCAGAATCCAACACATAACACACACACTCCAGTCACTCCACAACAACTACAAGTATGACTCTGTCACTGTCCATGTATGTTTGAAAGAACTGAGAGGCACCTCTCTGGACTACATGGAGGAGCTCTTGGATTACGTGGCCCAGGCAGGTATGAACCTAGCCCTGAGCAGCATCCTACCATCACCCATAATAATACCGCAGTACAAGCAGAAAATGATTGACTTCAACAATTGGCTACGTTTCTGGTGGCATTCTAAGGTGATAAGTATCGGTCTGCTTGAGATGACATGATTGACAGACCTCGATGCTTTGCCAGAGATGGCATGCATCCGTCACCCCTGGGTTTCTGGATACTGGCTAAGGCTCTTGCCACCCATATAGTGCCTTTTTAGGCAGTGTTCCAAAGACCAAATTACCACCATAACAGCTATAAATAAATACAATCGGAGGGTTTTGCAGCTCAGCGCTAGAAGTCTAAATCTCAAGGTGCACTCGCTTGAAGCACTCCTCAAAATGGAGAACATCGACATCCGTGCTGTAAAGGAGACCTGTTTTAAAGCAGCAAAAAGCACCCCTGTGCTGCCAGACTGTAACTCATTCCACACCTTTCAGCCCCAAAACATGGACCGAAGCTCCAAAGGCGGTGATATCTCCATATTCAGAAAGGACATGCACACCTCCAGACTAGTAGCCCAGCATAACGCATCTGAGATACTTCAGGTACAACTAACATTGGGTAAGATGGAGATTCAGGTCATAGCCTGCTATAGGTCCCCAACCATATCCCAAGGCTCTCACTCCATGTTCCTAAGCACCCTGGAAACTATTAGGGTCCGACCCAACACTCTCGTACTAGGTGACTTCAACTTCAACTACCCCTCCATCAACTGGGAAAACTACTCATACACCAATACACTGGCCCAATGCTTCCTGGGATTCATCAGTTCCAATGCCCTGGACCAGCTCATTCTTACCCCCACTAGAGGAAGCAACATCCTTGACCTGGTTATTACTAACATGGGCAACCATTGCTCTACACCAATAGTCAATTCCTCCCTGGTTAGATCCGACCACAAACAAATCACCATGGAAATCCACATCTCACCCACACCCCCTGAAAAATTTCTCCAAATCTGATTTTGGGCTCCTAAAAACAGAGGTGGCCAGCTTCACAGCATCCATGTCAATGGAAAATAGATGCATGACTGCCGAATCATACACCGATGCACTGTACGAACATGTACATAAATGCATGGGAATAGACATACCCAACAGAACCAAGACGCTCTCCTCCAAAAAAAGGATGCTAATCTGGTGGTCCCTATGCTATTAATAAACTCTACAACAGAAGGAAGAAACTGTTGCAGGAAAAGGTGAAATCCCAAGACAGGAAAAACTCCCTCAGCAAAAAGTTGAGATCCCTCATCAAAACCTCTAAAGTCAGCTATGAAGGCAGAATTGTGGCAGATGCTAAAAACAACCACAAAGCCTACAGTTATATCAAGGTTCTCCACGACAATACCCAGATTTGCTCTGAGTTACTGTACAATACTACCTCCTATAAAGAGCCAACAGATATTGCCAACATACTGGCCGACAGATTCACTGCCAGCTTTACCCCTCTCCCCCCCTAAAGGACCAATCACAGTACTGGAGGAATGCCAGGCACCCAGCATTACTGCAGCACAGGTTAAAGCTGCATTGTCCAAGGCTAAGAATACAGCTTCCATGGGACCCAGCAATATCCCTGGATGTGTTCTACATGAACTACAAAGTGAACTGGTACCACATCTGTGTGCCCTGTTCAGTCACAGCCTCACCTCAGGTCCTACCGAATGGTGCACTGCTGCAGTCATCCCTCTCCATAAAGGGGGAATGATTACAGACCCTGGGAATTATCACTCCATTAGCCTGATGAGTCTGATATGTAAGGCTGTGGAGCGCATCATCATGGGCCTAATAAACAAGGATATAGGGAATCTCCAAACTCTAGATCCCACGCAATTTGCTTTTATAAAAGGTAGATCATGCCTGCTCAACCTGGTTGACTTCTTTGAGTTAGTCACCAGAGCTGTGGATTGAGGGCAAGGCAATTCATACAGCCTACCTCGATCTGGTCAAGACATTTGATACCATTCCCCACTCAGAAAGTATTGATAAACTCACCAAACTAGGCATCAACCCCTATATCAGCCCTATATCACTCCAAATTATACTTATGTACTCCAAAATATTTATGTTTTAATTTAATTCAATACTATGTTACACCACCTTCCTCAAATGTTATTATTTTGTCTTCTATGTTACTGTGTTGACCAAATGCTATTATTCTGCCTTCTATATTACTGTGTTTTAGTAGTTTTTGAAAATTGTATTGTACTTGTTAACTTTGTTGATATTAGCTTTGTAATGTATATGGCACTTTTGTCCCTGGGCCTCCATTGAAAATGAGCTCATTCTGGCCCAGTGGACTTTCCCAGTTAACAAACTGCAAATAAAATAAATAAATAAATAAATAAAAATATCACTAGGTGGGTTGCAAATTGTCTCACAGATAGAACCCACAATGTGAAAGTAACAGACTCCAAGTCAGACTGCTGACCAGTCACGAGTGGAGTCCCACAGGGATCGGCCCTGGGTCCTCTCCTGTTTGGCATCTACTTCTCAGATGTCCAGGCCAACACGGAGGGACTCTGGCTGACCAAGTTCACAGACTACTGCAAGCTGGCAGCCATTATTAACTCCTCAAGTGATGTAGACATTCTACAGAAAGTTCTCACTGAGACCAATGACTGGTGTCTAAACTATGGCCTTAAACTTAATGCCAAAAAATGCGTTGTCATCCCCTTTGGGAAAAACTCGGTTCCCACTAATTACCACATCGATGGGAGCCCACTGAACACTGAAGGCATTAGAAGAGATCTGGGGACACAGGTTGACAGCAACCTCTCCTTCGACCACCACATTGCCACTGTGGTCAGAAAGTCCTTCTATTTGGCACATCTCATTACCAAGGGTTTTGCATCCAGGAAGAAAGAGGTCATCATCTCTCTCTACTCTTCCCTCATTAGGCCAGTCATCGAGTGTACTGCCCCATTTGGCATGTACCTCACTAGATACATGCAACAGCTGGAAAGGACACAAAAATACCTCACGAAGAGGATCCTAGGCCTTAAACACATGTCCTACATGGACAAAGTCAAAAAAACTCCATCTATTCTCTCTCTCATATCGTCTACTAAGAGGCCATCTCTGCTTGACTTACAAAGCCATGTCTTACCCAGCTCTATTAGAAATGCTACATCTAAATCCCTCCACGCCACATGCTCCAGAGACCTCAACCTTATTACCACAATCAACAGAACATGCTGGAGGGACATGTTCATAACCCAGAGACTGCCCATGCTCTGTAATAGACTTCCCGTACATGTCGAGCAGAGCACCTCACTGGCCCTCTTCAAGAAAGTGGATGGGAAATAGAAAGTTTACCCCAGGGATCACTGCAGTGGCTCTACTGATAGAGGCAGTGGGAACTAAAGTCGGGAGGCACGATGCCAGGGCACTTCTATGGGCTAGGCTTGTAAAGGCTCCAGGGCCACTAGCCTAGTTCACACCTATGAACCATAGTTATGTTGAGTAAATTCATGATATTTCTGGCTGAGTCTTTACACTTAAACTGAGTAGGGCTCATGTAATTTTAGCAGCATTTGAGTTCTTAACTGTGGTAGAATGATTACCTTGTCTCTTTGGAAGATAAGGCCTTGTATGTAAATTAATTAAACTCTGAAAGTAAAATATGATTTGATTAGTGGATGCATTTGTTGTATACTGCCATACCATCCTGTCTTCAATTCTTTACTTAACAGATACAGATCTACATCATTTCTAGTAGCAGTTTTTAATTAGTAAATGATTTAAGTTACAAACACAACAATTCTAAGTCTTCCAATGATGATCTTTGCATTCTCTAATGTAGGATTAGATCATTTTATGGTAAGTTTTTGTTTTCCTGTTTTTTATTGCATGCTCTGAAGAGGTAACAGACACCACAGTCTTGGTAATGCCTTATGTTGGGATTTTCTTGAAAATTCTCCTTAAAGGTTTATGGTCAGACTCTTGCATGCTTCTCACAGACATAGTTATGGAAATCCAAAAATCCAAGCACATACACGCTGTCCTGCTGGCTATAAAACGCTGGGTAACTTCATGCACAGTTCAAACTCCACGAAAAAAGCAGCAATACTCCAGTAAAATAAAGCTTATTTAATAATCGAGAACACAGTGAGCGCTTTCGCCAATAGGCTTCTTCAGACTGACAACAATTTACTACTTTGCAAGCATTTAAAAACTCTTACATAGGATTTCATTGGTTGTTCACTATAACTACTAATAAGCACCATGAGTTAAAGTGCACAATGCATTAAAATTCTCAGCAGTAAACATTCCTTACGTCTGAAGCAACATCATATATCACATATATATCTAAAACATATATGTATGTTAATATTAGTGACATCCTAAGCTATAAACATAGATGTATCTATCAAGCAAGAACCAAGAAATATAATTTTAAAAGTATGATGTTAAAAACATACTGAAAAATCCTATCATACTGACATGAATTATTACGGTTATAATATACATAAAAGCAACAGATCAAAGACATTCAAAATAAGGATTTAATGTATACGTAATAAAATAGAGCTGACCTGAAGGGGCCAACCATTAAAAAAGTATAGCAAACAGCAGTAATGAATATGCCGTGTACCTACATATAACAGCATATGAAACTAACTGAGGGGGACATATACCGAAGCAATAAAGGGTGTATACAGTCCTCTTCTAATGAAATTGGCCTAAAGAAAACATGTGCAAACAAAAGCAAAAAATGAACAGAATGCTATTCATGTGCTCCTACATTACTATAAAAACCAATCTGTGGGGAACAAGTACCAACCCACTATAAACAGAACAATAGATAAAGTATATACAACTATAAAAGGCATCTGACTAATGTCATGTGCTAACATTAGAGTTCACAAACATCAGTAAATATCATAAAATCAATATATGTCAATAGACCCAGAACATATAAAAGCACTTAACATACATTTCTAACTAAACAACAGTAAATACACCTCATAAAACCAGAAATTGTGTATGTGAGAAGTTTCGATTCATTGAGGTTCGAAAATCTTTCTATTCTTCAGGAATGGTTTGATTTGTATTTTATCATTTAATCCTGGTGGCTTATCAGATCTAAGTCTGATGATCCATCTCATTTCACATTCAAGGGTCCTATTAATAATATCGCCCCCTCTAATTCCTTGCTTTAAAAACTGTATAACATAGAAAGAAAATATATGATTAGCTCCAGCTTCCTTCTAATGTCTAGATAAGGCATTAGTGTCAGAGCCTATTCTAATTTGATAATTATGTTCCCTAATACGCTCTTTTAGCATGCGGTTGGTTTTCCCAATGTAATACGATGGACATATTTTGCACATTGCCAAATAGACAACGTGCTTAGTCTCGCAGCTGGTATGGGTGTTGAAATAATATTTCCGCATGGTATTCAGATGTATAAATTCTGTATCTATATTAATGTGGCAGCATTGATTGCACTTACCACAGGGGGTGGTGTTTGTGCTATCATTAACATTCATCACTTCTAAATGCAAAGGTTTCGGCTTGCACAATATTCTCTTTAAGTTAGGAAAATTCCTATATACCAATTTTGGTTTTGGACCCACTACCTTAGCCACTTCACTATCTGAGAGTAGTATATCCCAATGTTTGTGTAGCATATTCACTAGATCAACACTGTTCCTACTATAATATATTGTAGCTTTAACAAAATCATCAGGTACACTCACAGCTTTCAAGTCTTCCTGTTGTTCCGTAAAATAAGGTCTAGCTCTACCCAGCCTCATAGTCTCTACTTCTGTAATGGTATTATGGATTTTATCTTTGTCATACCCCCTTTCTAAAAACTTATTAATTAATTCTGAGATTTCAAGTTTAAATTTCTCATCATTGGGGTTAAGTCGTGAAGCCCTCATAAATTGACCCCTAAGTACGTTATTAAATACATAGCTGGGGTGCATACTTTGTTTATGTAAAAGACTATTCCTGTGACAAGCCTTCCTATGAATGGAGGTGTTCAATAACCCATTCTCCATCCTAGTTATCTCCACATCTAGAAATGAAATGCTGGTCCTTGAAAAGTTGAGTGTAAATTTAAGGAAATGAGTGGATGTGTCTAGAGAGTGGACGAACCTCTCAAGGGTCTCCTCATCTCCTAACCAAATGAAAAAAAGGTCATCCACAAATCTACGATACATCCTGACGTATTTCTGAAATAACTCATTAGTGCACAAAAACCTATCTTCCCAAGTGGCCATGACTAAGTTGGCGTAGCTATTGGCACATGATGTGCCCATAGCTACGCCATCTCTCTGTAGGTATATGTCAGTGCCAAACATGAAAACGTTGTTGGTAAGAATCATTTCCAAAAACAAACTAATAAGGTCCACTTTAGTATTCGAGAACTGGGAGTGAATACCTAGATAATCTGAGATGTATGACATGCCTAGTTCATTGGGGATGACTGTGAAAAGGCTAACCACATCGAGCGTTACCATTACAAAAGGTTGGTCATCTCTTAAGTTTTTGTTTTTTAACCCTCCTGCAGTAGCAGTCCTCCCCTTTTTGACTTGTATCTGCTTTTGATACAGTTGACAAAACTAGATTGTAGTATTTCAGTATTGGTTCAGTAGTTCCAAGCCTGATCCAGTTATCACTTCCATATGTCACATCATGCTCTTGCAACCTTTTTAGAGGTATGTTCGTCTCTCACAGATTTGGTATTAACATGAACAGATATTGTACTACCCCAAAGAACTGCATAAGAGAAGGTTTACCATTAAGAGTTTGCATGTTCACTTTGTCATGCACCTTGTCAATATCTGGCTTTAACTCATGTTAAGTAAATTGTGTCACCTGTGTACTTCAAGGATGCAACATATCTGACACTTTAAGCTTCATACCTTGTGACTTTAATCTGTCCATCATTTTGATAAATCTGATGCCATGCTGTTGCCTTTGTAGTACCTAGACAAGAATAGCATCAGTAGTATTCATATACTTTCTACTCCCTTGGTCAAGTGATTTGCAGCATTTTGAAATATTTATGGTGCTGACAAAATCCCAAAAGATAATCTCAAAAATTTGTATCTACCCAGTGGCATGTTACATTACACAACTTTGAGCTTGCATTATGTAGTTTAAATTGCCAAAAACCCTTAAATCTGCATCCAGTTCTGCAAATAACTTTGCATTGGTCATGTTGGAAAGTACTTCTTCAATAGTCTGTTAAGAATTATTTTCCCTCCTGCTCCATTTCCACGCATTTAATCCTCTGTTTAGTCTTCTCTTTTAGAGCTGTTGATACTCTCTCTTGAGCAGAAGTCCACTGGTATTTCTTTGGATGGTAATCTGATTGTTTTCAAGCATTCCAGATCCTTGAATAAATCAGCATAACTTTCTAGGATATTAGCTCTAGACTTTGCTTTTTCTTTCATCGCTCTGTTTTTTATGCCCTTATACTTTCTATTAAGCACTTTCTAAATACATATTTTTCTGTATTCTCTCATTGCTGTAGGTAATTTATCTGAACATTTATGGAAACATTGCTTTTTCGTAGAAAGTGGTGGTTTATAGACAGTATGAGGCAGGCTTTGCGTTGATTTTCCCTTAGCATTCCTTAAACATTTCAGTGGCTATCTCTGCCAACACTCAAGCTGTCATCTTAACACATTCTACTGGAACTGCATCTTAAAAACTGTTTATTCATCTTCAGTAGTCATGCACTGTACTTGTTGACAGTAAGACTGCATTTTGTTATTGACTTGCAAAACAGCCACAGTTTTCCAGCTGAAAGGTCTAAATCATTTTAATCATTCCCGTAGTCATACAGGCATATTTATCCACTCTCTTAATAAATCTGTGTCCCAAAACATTATTGTATGCTTTATTCTTATGCATACAGCTTAATCAGATCTGTCCTGATGCCTTTGGGTATTACCCAGAATGTGAGAGTAGTATCATGGAGACTTGCACAATTTGCTGTTTAGGGGGACTATTTTTTTTTTTTAAACAAGTTTATTAGTTTTAACATACAAAATAAATATTATGACAGTCTTATGCAAGCAGTTAACATATAAACAATTATAACATTTAATAAAACAACTAAAGTATTTACAAAGACATCCACTCTAAATTAAATCAATTAATTAAACTGTAACATCTTATTAATAAAACTAAGACTGTTTTAACAAGTTTTGTAAGGTATCCCATATATTATAATAAGATGTTTTCCTAATGGTTCTTGACTTTATTGTCATTAGTTCCATATGACACACTTCAGTCATAACATTTTTAAATTCACTAAATGAAGGAGGAGTATCTGAAATCCAGTTTCTGGTTATTATTTTTCTAGTCACTGCTAGAATTGACCATAGTAAAGGAAGTTTAACTTTTTTAACACATTTAGGAACAGGGGTGTTAAATAATATAATTGACTTAGAGACTATGAAATTATCTGTATAAAGAGCCTGCAAAAAATCATTGATTAACATCCAATATTCCTTCAGTTTTATACAATCGTAAAACATATGTGCCCAATCAGCATTTATTTCTACAGTACATCTCTTACATATGTTATCTTTTTTGTTAATTTTTGCATCATTAGGGGTGTATAGAAAGATCTATGTAAAAATTTCCAGGTATAAAGTCTCCAATTAATAGAAGTAGTAGTTTTATAAGCAGATTCCAATATATATTGTTTATCTTGTTGTTTTGGTAATTCACCATTAATGGAATTGAAATAATTCCAGTAATTATCTGAACTATAATAGGTTTCATCTCTAATAATTTTATGTATGAGTGAGAGCTTACCTTTATCAGAAACCCTTTGTTGTAAATTTAGTATCAAGTAGTCAATCAGTATTGGAACAGATTCTTTAACTGTTAAAGACATTAAGTCAAGTTTGTTAGCAAGATGTTGTCTAAAAGTCTGAATCTCTTACCAACATGTTTCTCTCAAATCAAATTCTTGCTTTAAGAAGTCTAAATTTTTTACTTTATTGTCTGACAGCATCTGATACCAATACTTTAAATTATTCTCTGTGACTAGAAGAGTTCTTTCAGAGGTGGATGATAAAAGAATACCTTGTGTATACATTATGGGAAATAAGATAAAATTCCATTCCTTATACTTAGGATGCATATATATAAAATTACGATATCTAATAATAATATTTAATGGGTAACTAGTTATATATTTTTGTGTAATAGATGAGCTACAAAACTCTTTAAGTAACCATAACATGGGATTGTTTATAATAGTATTTTTGTGTGTTAACGATATTTTTGTGAAGTGCATGCTAATTAATTCCCAATATTCGTTCCATTTTGCAACATATGACTGATCTATTAGTAATGTTATAACTTTTATAATAGAAGAGATAGCGTATAAATCAAAGTCTGGAAATGCTATACCCCCTTGGGACCAACTATTAGTATGTTTCTTTAATGCAATCCTAGGTCTATTAGGTGCCCATAAGAAATTTAACATTTGTGAATTTAATTTCTTAATAATTATTTTTGTAGGTGGGAGTATTATTGATTGTATTATGTATAATGTCTTTGGGAATATTATCATTTTAATAATTGTGAGTCTTTCTTCCATGGTAAAAAGCATATTGTTCCAGCTATTGAAATGAGTTTGTATATTATGAAGACAATTACTATAATTATGATGTATAATGGATTTAATATATTTAGTTAATATTATGCCTAAATAAGTTATTTGACCTGAATTGGGTATGTATTTAAGAAAATCACTAGTGAGAACATTTTCCCTGTGTATATTGGTAATATTTTAGTTTTTTCTTCATTAAATATCAAACCTGAAATATTTTTGAAATCTGTCATCTTATCAAATAATGACTGCATAGAAGAATTTGTTCCTGTTGATGTAATTAAAACATCATCTGCAAAAAGTTGGATTTTAGATATTGTATTTTCATCTATACCAAATCCATCTATATCATTGCTGTTCCTAATCAAATTAGCCCAAGGCTCCATTATTTTAAAGTAAATAATAATGGTGAAAGTGGACACCCTTGTTTTGTGCCTTTTAATATGGGTATCTTTTGTGAGACATATGTTTCAATTTTAATGTATGCCAACGCTCCTTTATATAAATGTTCAATTAAATTCACAAATGTATTAGAGAAATTTGTACACTTCAATAAGATAAACAGATAGTCCCAACTTACTGAGTCAAATGCTGAACTTATATCAAGGCTGATGAGTGTCAAATATTTCTTTTTTCTGTTTGCATAATCAATCAGAGTTAAAGTTCTCCTTATATTATCAAAAGTATTTCTATTTGTAATAAAGCCTGTCTGATCTATATCTATTATACTTGGAATGATTGTCTTTAATCTGTCAGCAAATATATTCATGAACATTTTGTAGTCAACATTAAGTAGTGAAATGGGTCTGTATGATGTGCATCTAGTTGGATCTTTATTGGGTTTCAAGATTGGTGAAAGAAATGTGTATTGCCAAGATGGGGGAATTATCAATTCATTTTGAGTTGAAATAAAAACCTTTTGTATTAATGAATAGGTACTCTTAGGATGGATTTTATAAATCTCAGGAATAATACCATCATTACCTGGTGCTTTGTTTAATTTAAGTTATTTGTGTGATAACCTCTGTATATGAAATATTTTTATCTATTAATCCAGTTTGTTGTTTGTTAATTTTTTTGTTCATGTCTGTAATTATAAAGTTCTTTATTCTGTCTTTAGATTCCATATTAATGTTATTATGGTTAATGTTATGAAAGTGATTTCTAAATTCATGTAATATTTCTGGTAAACTATAAACATTCTTCTTTTTCCTTGAAGAAAAAAAATCTTTGATGTGATTTTGTTTATTAAGCCTTTTCGTTTTATTTTTAAGTCTATGTAAGTATTTGGGACTTATTGAGTAAGACAAAAATTTATATTTCTCTAATGTTATTTTGACTTTGTGATTTAAAATTTCTTTGTATTTCTCATTTAATTTATTTATTTCCTCAATGACTTTTTTGTCCATAATATTTTCCTTATTATTATGTTTATATGAGTCTAATTTGTTTTGTATGTCTATTAATTCCCTGTCCCAAGTTTTCCTTTTGTTATTATACCATCTGATACTTTGTCCATATAAATAAGATTTTAGAGCATCCCAAATGTAAATAATAGAGACGTCAGGTGTAGTGTTTAAGTCCAAAAAAATGTTGTACCTCTGTAAGTATATAATCTTTATAATCTTTTAGTTGAGTTAGGTATGCAGGTATTCTTTTGATCTGAACATTATGAGTAATATTTACCCTAAATTCAAAGACAATTGAATTATGATCCGATATAGGGCATGAAATGATCTTAGAATTACTTAGGTCAATTACCAGTTGGTTAGAAATAAAGACTCTATCTATTCTTGAATAAGTTCTATGTCTATTAGAAAAAAAGGTATATGGTAATGATTTACAATCTGATTATTAATATCATTCAAATGACATAAATTAATGAAATCCTTTAAATGTTTTGCATTAGATGTGATTTTCCTTTTTCCTATAGTAGTAGTATCTTTTTCATGTAGGATACAGTTAAAATCTCCTGCTAAAATAATATCTCCTTTAGAAAATTATATAATCTTATTGAGATGGTATTTCACTGTATTAGTGCCAATTCCTGGTATCCAGTATACATTAATCAATGTATAGATTTTCCCATTAATCTGTATTGTAACCAGGCAGAACATTCCTTTGTCATATTTATATGACTTAATAATTTTAGGTGTGGGCATATTTTTGTTCCATAAAATAGCCACTCCTCTTTTTTTCTGTGTGTGTTCTGAGCTAACCAAGATTGTATATTTATTAGTGGCTAATTTATCTATATCTTTTTTTCAGGAGATGTTTTTACTGAAGGAATATTAAGTTGGCTCTATGCAGATTAATATATCTCATTAAACGTCCCCTTTTACATGGGTTATTCAATCCATTAATGTTTAGAGAAATTCCTTTTAAAGTTACCATTTAACTTTTATAAACATATAAAACATATAATCAGAATAGCATTTACTAAAGTAAGTATTATTATGTCTCTTCCTTTAGGAATTATATTAATTATGGCTGCAATTAGTGAAAATCTTATGAAATTTTGTGAAATTTTAACTTTTATTTGTAGTGACAGAGAGTTTATAAAATGTGATGTGGATGTCAAAACTATGTACACATAACAAAAATCAGGTGAAAATATTGTTTGGATTAAACATTGCATCCAGCCTGGAGTTAAAAACTCCAACTTCGAGTAGCAAATACCACTCAAGTTATCTCCCTATCCTAAGCAGCAGTACCCCAGCTTCCAGCAAAATTAATTAAATACTAACTTTTATTAACTAAAGTTAAGCTCATTATTTTGATTATCTATTATAGCAGGACTTAAACAATTTATATAATAGCTTCTTATTTTACAGTATAATAAATAAAAGAAGATCAATTATGCAATTAATGTAATAGTTAGATATGAAAGTTAAGAAATAGGTTATTATAACATTTACACTAATCTTTATGATAATATATAAGAAACTAAAATATAACTTATAATCAATATCACTAACGTGTATTGTGTATATCTCATATTTGTTTACTTTAAAACTTATACAATAAATGACTCATTATAAATCATCTTTGAGAAATAGAAGCATTACCAACATTATTTTTGAGAATACCTTTGTATTATCATATAAAACTTTTATAGTCATCTTAACAATGTTATGTATATCTATTCTATATAATGTATACATTATCATAAAAGCATTCTAACAATCCTGAAAGAGAGAGCAGAGGAGAGAGAGAAAAAAAAAAGATACCCTTTTAGTTGTTTAATATAAACTTGTAGTGGTAGGTTCTTATTATATGTTTATGTTCATTTGAATTTAATAACATTTATTATCTAAGGCTATTATGACTCAAAATATTATTTACATTAGAGTATTCATATTTTCTGCCATAACAGTACTATTAGTAGTTTTAAAACTTTAAACTACATGTACTACAAGCTTCCTTCCCTTACTTGTTCTTACCATTTAAATAAAAATGATTATTCTCAGTATATAAGATAAAAAGAACAGACTACAAAGCAATGTTGATCTCTAGTTATGCATGAATCATTGTGATGAAAGCCTGCTATATTTCATATATCTGCACTGCAGCTTTAGAATGTATCACAACACTTTCATCTGAAATAAAATCATAATAATGCACATACTTATTTATCTTTGTTAAAATAAATGCATTATAATGTTATATATCATTAAATTATAAGCACCTATATGCATTGAAGTGCAGCAACTATATAAGCTTTCAGAATCATATATGCATGAGTTTAGCTTCTATGCATTCTAAGTTATTTCATTTGTTTACTATGGCATATTAAGACATTAAAAATCATTATAACTTTTACATTTTATAAGTTACATCTTAAATAAGTAAATTATTATAAATAAAAACTCACATTTTGTTGTCATAAAGTTCATTTTTCATCACAATACTGCATTTACAACAGTTCTACTTCCTGAAACTGGTTTACTTCTTGAATTTGCATCATCTGTGTGAAATCAAGGGTCAAAGTTCAAAATGGCTGCTTTCAGCTTCTCTGTGCATTTGCTGAATGTTGAAGCTTTTAAATCTGCTCGAGGACACTATTCGCGAGGATACCTATAACTAAGATTGTCTCTTATAACATTCTGGCGGGAATTTTAGTAAAAGTAAGTGACAAACATTGATTTTAAATGTAAAAGGATTTATATAGTGTAAAACCTTCTCGAAGCACTCCACAAGTCATTGCAGTTTCTATGGCAGTGAAACCAAGCCTTAAATTATTTAACATAAACATTTCTTATATTTATGTGTCCCATTTCATTTTCTCATTCAAAATATGTTACAAACACACATCAGTATTATCAGAACCTTGTTACTTCTTGAAAAAAAAAAAAAACCTACCTACATATATATTAACTTGCTGTTTCTTTTAGTAAAGTAAAACCTGAGACACATTACTTACAACTGCTATTTTTCCCCTTTTTTCCTTCTTTTCATCTTTCCCCCCTCCCTGCCCTCCCTCCCCCTCCCATATGTGTTTAGTTTAAATAGAGTACTATTATTTAAAATAAATAAAGAAAGAAAAATATAACATATTACTAACCTTAGGTCTCTTAGTTACAGAAGAGAAACAAGTTGATTTATATCAGGTTATTTGTTCCTCATGAAAGTTTGATTATCCATAAAACAAACTTCAGTTCTTGCACATTAGTATAACTTTGTACACATCATTAAGATATTTATGGTTTTCTTGTAAATGCAGAAACTGTAATTAAAGAGTTCAAAGAAATATAAAACATGTCATTTGTTTTTTAGTCTTTTTTGTTTCTCTGAAGTCTTCCAAGATGTTCCTGTTGCCATTCTTTTTAACAAAGGACTTGCCCATTCCATATCCTCTATTTTGTCTAGTATTTTATTTTTTTAATATATACCAATGCAGAGTCCAGGTCTTCAAAAATTTTAGGGCCATCAGGTAAAAAGATTTTCAGATTGGAAGGAAATAAAAGATGAGTTTTGAACTGTGCTTTCTTAAGCTCTCTTATTAATGGTAAAAAGACCTTTCTTTTTGATATTACCAAAGAGGAATAGTCATTCTCAAAGCGCACAGTTGCTTCATTAATTTTTATAGGTGATTTAGCCCATGCAGATTTTAATACCATCTCCTTGTCATAAGATGATAAAAATCTTACATTAACTGATCTAGGATAATTTTTATTTGTATTAGAAATGGATAAAGACCTGTGGGCTCTTTCAATGCCAAAAGAAAATGCCTCTGTCAGATCTAAAGTCTTGGGAAGCCAAGTGTTTAAAAAAGATGTAATATTATTACCTTCTATATTTTCTGGAAGTCCAAAAATCCTTATATTGTTATGTCTGGATCTGTTTTCCAAGTCATCTAGTTTGGATTGAAGGTGAGTGTTTTGTTTCAATAAAAATTCAATGTTCATTTCTTCTTCCTTAATTCTGTTGTCCATATCATTAAGTGCCTCTTCTATACCTGTTATCTGGGCTTTCTGATGTTGTAGATCTTGGTGTAGCACATCCATTTGTTTTGTGGTTTTCTCTATAAAATTGTCAATTTTAACATCCAGTCTGTCCATTTTAGTTGTTAGTTGCTGTATAGTTGATAATAATGTCTGAAGCTCTTTCTTAATGATGGAATCCTGACTGTTAGCCTTGCTGGAACTCATTCTGAACAGAAGTAATGAGAGAGAAATTTCCAAAACGATTTCTGACAGGAAAGTCAGTTAAATTTTCTTTCTTTTTTGGATATTATTATAAGTAATGATAGTCCAAACGTTTTTAGAAGGAAAATTATTCCATTAGTTGAGTTTTGAAGTAATAATTTCCTGTTAATGTAGTTATGTTGGTGGAGTTGAAGTAATCTGCTGCTACCCTGTGTTCATCCTTGGCCACGCCCCCTAGGGACTCTATTTTGAATGTAAGCCTAGTGATTGTATTACTTTGTGCTCCATTGTCTGAATTAAAATTCAGATTTTTCCATTCAGATTTTCCATTTATCCATGGTTTCTCAGTCCACAGTTTCTGTAAATTGTTCTTGCATTCATTCAAAGCTTTCTGGCAGTACATTCTGTTTTTACAGACCATTACTAATTAACTGTGACTGAAGCTGTGGTTGTGGTGCTGTGGTAGCATTGTCGCCTCACAATAAGACGCTGTCCGGTTTGATTCTCAGCTAGAGAGTCTTCTGTGTGGAGACATGCGTGAACGGGTGTACCTTCGTTGAAGGTTGTGCGTCAGGGCTGGCAACTCGGCATGTACAAATCTATCTGCCAGTCATTAGCGGACCAGAGTTCCGCTGTGGCGACCCCTAACCGGGAAAAGCCGAAAGACACAACAACAACTAATTAACTGTGACTCTTAAAGTAGCTTGCACAGTATTGAGAAACTGCTGCTCTACTGTAATCATAAAACATTTCTGTCATTTATAGCTTATTTCACAGCATTAATATTTTTCTTTTGTACCTTTTTATGTTTTAAGCATATGTTAACAAAATGATTAATGCCTCTACACACACACTAGATTTGATTGGTAGCTTTACATTGTGCTTTATTATGCCTGTAACACACCCATTACTCTGGGTGGTTATTTCTTGTTTCCAGGTGCCTTGTTGTATATCCATTCATTGCCTTCATTGCATATTTTATTTTTTAATATTATTTATGTGGCTCCTAAGCTTCATTTTCAGTCAATTTTCACACAATTTATTTTGCATTCTTTCAACTCCTCTGTCATAGCTTTGAGATGTACACTTTAACACGTTGCTCACTTGACATACATTTATGGCTTTTTCCAGCTTTCTGATTCCCTTAACAGTCTTCCTGTTATGTGATCACTTTCTGTGTCACAGACTGATCTGTCTCTATTTAGCAGTAGCTCAGTTGACCAAATTTAAAGTTATTGTACCCTGTGCCTTACTTAAGTGGCATATGTATCATTGTTTTCATTGACTTCTTGAATTCTAGTGGGAAAACACATATCTTGTAGGTGGTAAATTCTTCCTTGTACTTGCAGTATGTCAGGAATTTACGTTTTAAGTACTGACAGTTTGCTTTTTTTCTCCTCCTTTTTTTAGAGAAAATGCGTTAACTTAAGCAGTAGACTTGCTGCTTGTGATATGAAGAAATAGTCCACATTAGATGTTCTCTAACTTGTCTGAAGTTACTTGCAATGAAATGTAGCTAAAACATTGAATATAGGACTTGCACTTCTCTGTCATGTTCCTCGTGTAATTTTACAGATGTTGATTGTTGAGCAGTTGCTATTTCAAGCAAAAAAATTTTAAAAAGTT
Source organism: Protopterus annectens (assembly GCF_019279795.1). Lineage (NCBI taxonomy): Eukaryota > Metazoa > Chordata > Ceratodontiformes > Protopteridae > Protopterus > Protopterus annectens. The sequence goes on along the minus strand of NC_056725.1, from coordinate 1,168,230,236 downwards.
TACCAAAAATTATTCTAGTTCACTCAAACAGCATAAAATATGTATTTGTGAGCAAAGACAAGTAACATAATTGTCTGTGCAGTGAAGTGAATAACATTGTCAGCTGTCTTTATTAAACTCTGTAAAAAAGTCTAAAGAACAAATTTGTGCCAAAGTCTTGCTCAGGCTTTCTGTCATGGTATGAGTAAAGAGAGGCGTCTGCTGCAATGCAGCAAGACCAAAAATAAATAGATAAAATAAATGTTTAGCCTTTTCCTGTGTGCTTGGTAGGAAAAATCTAAGGTAAAACATCACTTCTAACACTGCCAAGGTAGGACGTGGAGGCTTGGAATACTTGATCGCACATACAGGAATTCTTCTTCACCAAGACTTAACTCAAAAAATGTTCGCCCAAACATGTATCACATAGAAACACTTCCGACTGCTTGATCCTTTTAAAGAAATAGTATGTTATATACTTAATATGTGGCTCTATTCACATTATATTAATTTCCCTTAAATGTATGCCAGTATACTTAAATAGAAGGGTGTACTAAAATTCCCAGTCTCCAGGAGGAGAAAAGTGATCAGAGAGTAGAAAGCCAAGCCCATACCACTTGTGGAAGAGAGCACACCTTTGGATGCTTAGTTATTCCTTTCCTCACAACCTGATAAACCATCTCTGCAGTTTCACTCTCAGAAGTGCTGGTTTACAAGTTGTAGCAATGGATTCCTTGGCACTGCAACAGCAAGCCATCTGTTTCTAAGCTCTTCTTCTGAATTGATGGTAGATAAATGGCTGTATGCATATATACTTGGTAGGTATTAGCTGTGTTATGTTTACACTGGAAGTGAATAAATGCATTATGCATTTTCTTTCCTCAAGAGGAAGATGTGCAAATACTTATGTCTTCTTTTTGTAAAAAGATAAGGTAAAGGGAAGCTGTCTTTTGTGAAGCTTCATAACTGGATTGCATCACTTTGATATCATGAAAAATTAACCGAGAATCTGAAATCTGAAATGCATCTGTGGAGCAGATGGCATTGTGTACAATTCATTACTGGACAATCTCTGCTGGGTTGTAACATTGAACATCTCACATCTTACTCTTGCAGCAACTCTTTGTACAACTCCTCAGGTGATTGATTCCCTGTTGTCTTAAACAGAAGATATACTTTCACTGGGAGAAGTTCCCCATTGATGTGGCATGTGTTTCATTTTGGTATCAGTTATTTCTTTTTTTAATCAATAGTTCCAACTGAGGGTGGGGACAGAAGATATATCTTAGATTGCTAGAAAAAGTACTCCATGTTCTTGAAGTATAAGCTGCTTGACAAACAGTTGATTATTCTGAATTCACATTGCTTGATGCCAAGGAAACGTGGTCCACATTACGCAGTGGAGCTTTACTGTGGACTAAGAGGGAGATTTGTAGTTTTAAGTAGCCATACAGAGTCCTTTGAATTTCGACTTGTATTACTTTCATCAGAAGGGTTGGTTTCCTTGAAAATGTAATTATGTTATGCTGTTTTATTGACTGTGTAATTTGCTGCACATTATTGCAAGGTTTTATACTTTGAGTTGACTACTGTAGCAAAGCTTTACCAGCAACTGATTGGCAATATGTTGAAGCTGCAGTGGAGTTTATTTGGTAGACTTGCAGACTGCCTGCACTGAGTTTATTTCTGGCTCACTTGTTTTTTTAGCACTCCAGATTAAAAAAAAATCTGCTTAGTTAAAAAAAGTAGATGAAACCTACTGTGAACACTATGAATATGACAGCAATTGGCAACAAACCTGAAGAGCTCCTGGGGTACCAGAACAGTGTTTCAAGATAGCTAGGGGCTTTTTTTTGTTTTTGTCCCCATGCATACTGAACATCAATCCTCCCCTTGATAAGATGGTACACTGTCTAGTGGGAAAGGTCGGGGGAGGGGTCATCCAGACAGTCCTGAGGGTACAGTATGCTGTCACCAGCATCCCAGCAGCAAGAAAATTTTTCTTCCTTTTTTTGCCTAACTCTGCCCCTGGTGGCGATATTAACACTTATGCTGACATGTTCATACAAGCTCCCCCACAAATGCTGACAATGGACTACTGTCATTGGCTTGGATGGCCATACCCAATTCTTCCCAACACCTGTTCTCCACATCATAATGGTCCATTGCTCTTAAGCCAAAGCCTTATCTTTAAAGAAGTGGTGCAAGCCAGGCAGGAGCCACCATCCATTCTTGTAAGATGGGTACATTCATCCACCCTGCCTGTGATATCAAGTTTCTGAGCCACAAATAGGGACTTTTTCTTAACAGCAAGACTTGATTGTACAAGAAATAAGCATTTCCTTCAGGTACCCTGATGCCGTGAAACAATATCCAGAATTACTTGTAAACATTACCCTTCAGAGCTTAATATTTTGAACCAACCATCTTAAAAGATTTCTTAAAAAACTGACAAACTTCTTCATATCTGTTGAACGTGGTTGTGGTCAGTCTGTACATAGAATTATTGCTAAGTACTGTGCTTATGCAGTTAAACATGCTTGGCTATAAGAAGTGTATATAAAGATCTTATGAGAGTGGATCCATCTGTTAACTCATAGGAGTAAAGGTCATAGACATTAGGATTCCTTGGCATTCCAAACTTTCTCAGGCTAACCTTTTCTTTCCTGAGTACACCAGGATAACCTTCTTTAAAGTCCTATAAAGGTGACCAGTCTTATCTTATTCAAGCTTATAACACCTTTTTTGTATTTGTCCAGTTAACACCAATAGCTCCTTATAGCGTCCAGACCTTTTTTTAGTCTGGCTTTTTTAGTTAAGTGACTTACAAGCTAATAATAGGCATTATTAGAAAGGAGAAGGAATAATTAACAAAATGACATTAAGTTTTGTTCCTGTAGGATGCTGTTGAGGTATATGGTGGGTAATACTGTGGTGGGAAACAGGAAAATGCATTGTCAGTGTCCATTTATATCACAGTAAACAAGAGACTGCAGTTTTTTTTTTGTAGTAATTATGACAAAAAGCAATATTTCCATTTGTACTTAATACTTCAAAAAACAAGGTACTTATAAACTATTGCATGGCATCAGACGAAACCTTGTTGAAGAAAGTTGTCACTGATATTTGCACTATAAGTTGCTTATCTTGAGGGATATTCAGTGTTCCAGTAACAACCAATTGGACTGGAAGAATGGACTTTTCCAAAATATAAATCTTTTATTAATAAATAAAACTGCACAAAACTAAGATTAAGTGCTTTCATCCCTTTTGGAAGACTTCATCAGAATGCCAACAACTACCTTCAGGCACATTTTATATCAAAGGTTTCCACTCATTAAAACTCTTTACAATTAACATTAATTGAAAATTAATAAAAAAAATTCAAACCCAAGTTAAAATTTAAAGAGACATGCACTTTCACATTAAACAGGGTTTTAAATTTGTTCCAACAAGGCCTTCTAACCTAGCAGACATGATTTTAGAATTTAAATTGTATGTACATAAATTGAAATTAGCCTTATTTTTTGACAAGAGAGAAGGAGATGTTTATGGAAGTATCCATGAGAACAAAATTGGGAGAAAGTGTGTATTCAACCCCTACAACCCAGATCGTCTGTATTTGAACAATCAATTGTGAGCAATATTTACAAATTGTGTAGGAACAAAAAAAGAAAACATATAATCTAAATTAATTTAAATGGAGAAGAGTCTGAATTACTCATTTTTTTTGACTTAAGACAAATGCATTAGAATCATGAAACCCAACAAGGGTGGGGGAGTAGTGATTTGTGATACTGTATACTACATTAGTAGTATGTCGAGTATCTTACACAATTTCAATTCCTATATCATTATTTCAAGAAATGACATCAATCTAGCCGACAGACAAATTGATTTGTATTTAGAGGAGCTCTACATGGATGGTAAGATAACTCCTGATTTATATAGGTTCTTAAGAGTTGAAAAGCCATATATTCCTAAAATATTTGGGATTCCTCAAGTCCACAAGGACATGAATAAACCCCCATATAGATCCATAGTTTCAGCAGGTCTATATTATCTTCTCGAAAGCCGACAATATCAAAGCTGATATTGTCGACATGAGAATAGCAAAAGCGGAAAACATCGAACGTGTAAACGGAAATCTCTGTAAGGGGAGATTTCCGTTTACTGCAATGTAGTGCAGTCTTGGAGTTGGTATATTTAAGTAGCAACGGTTGTGGGGGGTGCATTGGGGCTTGCCCCCCCTGCTTAAACCCATTAGGGTACTTTCTTCTTTTTCTTTGTTGTTTTTATAAGTTCGATGTTTGAAGACATCGACCATATGGTGTCGACCATATGGTGTTCGCTGTTTTCAACCATCGATTTTATAATATAGACCCATTTCAGCTGGTGGCTCCAAAACCCACCCCTTAAGTGTTTGTACAGATGAAATACTAAAACCTATTTACATTCAGGAAATTCACCTATTAAAAGATTCATGTGATTCTTTTGAGGAGATTGATACCAGACATTTGGGACCCAATGGTTGGCTTTTTAACCAGTGATGTGGTTGATCTTTTTAACTCCATAACAGTGCAAGAGAGATTATCATTCTTCCTAGATGCACTTATAGAATGTGAGTTTCCAACCGTGGAAAATATTAGAATTTTACTGGAACTAGTTGATATAGTGCTAAATAATAATTTTATTTTTTTGAGGGAGAAGTATTCAAACAATTAAAAGGAGTGGCAATGGAATCCATTTGTGCAGCCATATTTATTGACCTTTTATATAATACTACTACATTTTTAAAATTCACTTTTACCTACAATAGAAACACCATTAATTATTTAGATGTTTAGATGGGAAAAATGGGATAGATTTTAAAACACATTTTTTTAGGAAAATCAGTTTTAGTCATTTTTATTTGCACTGTCAGTCTGCACCCATTCATGTTTAATGAAAACCTCATTAGAGGTCAATGTATAAGGGTGGCTAGGATGACCTCCTGTTTATGTGATTTGGAAAGGGAGATGAGCACACTGAAAAAGATGTTCCTGAAGAGGAGTTATCCAGAACATATGGTTTCGGAAATTTAAGGAAGTTAGTAATTCATGGGGAATAAAATGGAATGAAATTTAAACCACTTTTAGTAGAAGGAATGAACCAAATCACGAACCCACCATTGGGAGGGGAAAGGGATACCACAGATTTTGAAAGGGCCTGTGTTGTGGCCTATAGTGATTTATCTGGTGCGATTAAGAACATTATAAAAGGGAAGTGGAAGATGTTGAAGGGTAGAGATGAGTTATGCAGAACAGTGGGTAATTAAATATTTTTTATTAACAAGACTTTAATTTAAAAGAAAATATTAGAAGGAGCCATCTTTAAGAATGATGGAGAAATTAAAAAGGGAACCATCAGGTGTGGAGCCTGCAAACAAGTGTCCTTGGATTTTAGAAGAGTGTAGTAAATTCTAAAATACATTCTAAAAATGGGAAATGTGGTACAAAAGGAATTACTTGTTTAGCCAAATGCTTGGGGTGTGATGGATTTTATGTTGGTACAACTGAAAGGGCAATGAGAAAAGTAATATATGAGCATAATTATGATATAGGTAGGGTAAACATGAACAACTTGCTAGACATATTGGAACTTGTAACAAATATAAAAGATTTCTGTTTGGTACAATTGAAGTAGTGAAAAGGAATCCGGGGGGGGGGGGTGTAACTGGGGGAATTTTTTGGAATATAAGGAGCTTATTTGACATATTAGGTTGAACGCTTGTTCCCCTCCCGGTTTCAATGATGGTATAACTGTACAACCGGCACTCCATTTAAGAGCTTTGAAAAATTAAATAAATAATACAAAGGCTGTAGACCTCCACCAGATTTTAGTAAGCCTTTAAGGTTCTATGTAGCTGGTATTTACAATTTATACCAACATAATTTATTAATTTTAACTCACTGTTTACTTTAATTTTTTGTTTAGTTGTATGGTTTTAAAGAACATATTATGCGCTAGTTTAATTGTTATGGATTTATGAAATTGTTTTTATTGGATACATATTCATTGATTTCTTTTTGGTGTAAAAATGTTTCACAGTTCAAGGAGAAGTACTCTGTTTTACATACATGCACATGTTTTTAAATTTACATTTGATCTTCAAATGACTTTAATTTAATGAAGAGCTTTATACGCGTGTTTAATGTGAAAGTGCATGTCTCTTTAAATGTTAGCTTGGGTTTGAATTTATTTTATTAATTTCAAGTAATGTTAATTGTAAAAAGTTTTAATGAGTGTAAATCTGTGGTCTAAAATGTGTCTGAAGCTAGTTGTTGGAATTCTGATGAACTCCCCCGAGTGGGACAGAAGAGCTTAATCTTGGTTTTGTGGAGTTTTATTTATTAACAAAAGAATTATATTTTGGAACTGTCCATTCTTCCACTCCATTTGGTTGTTATTGGTTCATTGTTTTTTTTTTTGTGAATTGGCCCTTTTTGGCGGTTCATAGATATTCAGTGTTATTTATATTGCTAATTATACAGTGAATCTTATATTTTCATATTTCTATAAATATCTCACTGAACATGCATCCAGAAAGGAATTTCTTGCTGTCATGTCAAAACTTATGTCTGGTTAACAAAAGTATTCTCATAATGTATGTCTAGGTTGTAGAGTTTACAAGGTATGACCATTTGTTTATGAAAGTTTAACAAAAATATATCTGAGTTTGTGTGTATTATAATATATTACAGTATTTATGGAAAGACTGTGAATGTACTGACTGTTTCTGTAAAGGATATGTCTTACTGATGAAAGCAATTAAAACTGTACAAATAGTAGCGTTATTATTCACAAAATACTTAAATGAACGTAAAAGCATAATATTAAAAAAAATTCATAAAATGCCCTGGAATGCAAGGATATGTATAGGCTGCTACAGGTATGACATTCCACATCTCATATATGCTAAAAAGTTATTTAGGTCAGAAGTCAAGGCACACATTGAGATTATGGAGAAATAAGGCAAATCTGCCACTGATATTGGAGTCAGACTTCAACCCCCTTAGTGGGTGTTTCTAATCTGCAGAGGACCCCTCACCACATGTAGTTCAGGCATGGAGAGCAGCAAAACAGGCAGCAGTCTGGAAAGAATTTATCTAAATAATTTTGCACAAATTTGACTTTCTCCATGGCAGGGATTTGTAGCAGTTTTTGGACTGATGTGATATGCCCGTGGGTGGCCAACAACAACAGCCTTGAATCATTGGCTAGCTGCTTCTCTCCACTTGACAGCATGGAAAGTGATCACCATGAATAGGTGAGTGAGGACAGTATTCAGGCATTATAACCACTATTTCTTTCTGCCCCAGTTTTCCCATTCCTCTTATCCTGCAGAATGTTCCATCCTATTAAAGAAAAGTGGCACATACAGGAACTTTGTGTCTCTTAAACAAAAGAGCCATATGAGCAGTTCCACTAGATGAGAGAAGGTCTGGCTAGTAATCCAGACTCTCTTTTGTGCCAAATAAGGAAAGGACCTAATGCCAGCATTGGATCTAAGTGGCCTAAATGCATTCATCCACAAGGAAAGCTTTCAAATGGTCTTGGTGCAAACAGTCCTTTCTTTGTCTACCAGAATAAGAGTAGCTATGGTCTAGAAGATATTTGTACTTTAAATTTAAAACCATTAATTATAAGCTTTGGATTGTCCATTTAGTCTCAGCCCAGCCCCAGTATTCTCATCAGATGTGTGTTTGTGGTTATAGTGAAGAATCTCCTGGCCGGCTAACTCCTAAATCAATTGGTGTCACCGAGGCAGTCTTGTTATAGTTTGTGCCAATCTCTGTTAATGACAAACATTGCCAAACTCTAAATACAGCCTGCTTAAACTCTTATGTTTATAGGCTGCAATCTAAGCACAAAGTCATGCAAAGCAAGACTTCCCGTGGACAGAGTTCTGCCTCTTAAAAAAAAAAAAAAAAATATATATATATATATATATATATATATATATATATATATATATATATATATATATATATATATATATTCAACAAAACTAAGTAGACTGTGTGGATAAACAGGTGCTCTCACAACAAAGGAAAATATGAGAAAAAGTAAATGTAAAGTGCACTTAACCACGGCTAAATAAAACACTGATTTAATGAAATAAATAAATATAAAGGTGAGCGCTTTCGCAGCCAAGCTGTTTCCTCAGATATATGTATGTATATAGTGCCCTCCATAGCTACGGCTTATGTTTGTGTCAAGGTACTGGGTGCAGCAGCAATATCCATGGCTTCTCATGTGACATTCCATGTGAGAGTTCTGTGGTGGTCCCTTTGAGTCCAGTGGTCTTAGAATGTAACTCTAATGGAACATCGAGTCCACGTCTGCCTGGCCTGCAAACAACACTTAGTATGGTAGGTGGACTCCAAAAAGGTGTTATTTAGTAGTACCTTTCACCTTCTCCTTTCCTTCCTTTTGTGCAGTGGCTGTGAGCATTCTGTTCCTAGGGTGGAACATTTCAGTGGGCAGACAGTTCAGGATCTGTGGACATCATTCCTGGAGATGAGTACAGCCCTGTAAAGCCTTCAAGCATTGCAGGACAGTCTCCAAGTGGGAGTTTTAGCAATGCTACAGGCAGCATGGTAGTTATATGGTTTGTCAATGAAAACATGGCAGTTGCATAATACATTGGCAAGCAGGTTTCTTATTTCCAGCTCCCAGTAAGCTATGAGAGTGTGGGAATGGGTGATTTCTAGTAACCGTTTTCTTTTTACTATCCATTTACCCAGATAGTCCACTTCTTGGTAGACAAGCTGAACGTATGCCTGCTGCTACCCCATGAGTGGTTCCTTAGCTTTTTGGTGACAAAAAAAAGCTTCAAAAAGCAGAGGAACCCTGTTGTGATCTGTTTGCTTCCCTGACCAACACAAAATTGAAAAATATCTTCTCCTTCAGTCCATTACTCATGAGACCCTGAGCCATACTGTAGCCCACAACTGAAATCCTATACACTTTATCACTTTCTATGATGAAGAGAGTTGTCTGAAGCCGCGGTGGTGCAGTGGTAGCGTTGTTGCCTCACAGCAAGAGGTTCTCCCAGTCGATTCTCAGCTGGAGCGCCTTCTGTGTGGAGTCTGCATGTCCTCCCTGTGGTCGAGTGGCATTCGAAAGACGTGTAGAATGGGCGTGCCTTCATTGAAGGTTGGGCGTCGAGCTGGCACCTCGGCACCCGTAAAAAAATCTACTGCCAATCATTAGCAGACCGGAGTTCCGCTGTGGCGACCCCTAACCGGGAAAAGCCGAAAGAAAAACAACAACATGATGAGAGTTGTCTAGAATTCAAAACTTCTCAAAGCCAGAGTCATTCTTCTTACCTTCTTACTAACCCTGACAGATGAGGGTTTTTTTATCTTCTACTTCATCCACTCGATAAACGCATATTCTTGAGTCCCATGAGAACATTGTTGCTTCATCCAAATATTTGCTCCCTGTGGCTCACTTCTTGGATTTTCCACTTCAGAACTTATTATAGCTATAACCCATGGCTGGGTGTGGGTAATACTGGACTTACCCACAGTTGATGTGGTTCACCCTCGTGACCAAGCAAAGCCAACCGTAGGTAAATCCAGCAATACCCACACTCAGCCATGGGTTATTGCTATTATACAATGACATTATTTAAGAAAAAAGTTACTTTGCTTAAATAATGTCTTTTGTATAACAGCACTGTGGTGCTCTTCTGCTTTTTTCCCCAGTATCATGGGGCTTTCTTGACGTACTGTGCATGCGTATGGGACTTAACGTTCCATGCTTATGCAGCATGTCAGTGCTTTGGAAAGGAAGCAATGGAGAGGAAGATCTCCATTGCTTTTTTTAATTAAAAAAAAATTGAAATATGGACAGTTCAGACGTACGAGAGACACAGGGCAGAGAAAATACAATGATAATCAGGTACGTTTCTTTAGTTTTGCATAGCGTACCCGATTATCCTTGTATTTTTCTCTGCTGTGTCTCTCTCGTACATGTTTGAATTTCAAAGTTAATTTTATTTATTTATGTTTTTAATCAAGAAAACTGGAAAGTTCCGTAACATATATTAATGGAAGAAAGTCCAGGCAACCGGACTTTTTTTCTATTGGTATATGCTCAATTTTACAATGGGCACTCTGGTTGGGGTGACCAATCAGAGTGCATGTTTTTGAATGTTAATGGCCAGTCATTGTGTAGTAGTACTTTTGGTATGAGTGGTTAATATACTCTCTTCTTCCCAAAACCCAGCACCTAGGATAACTTACAAGGACAACTGAACATAATTCTTGGTGTAGGCTAACTCAAAGGGCATTGATCCCTTCTCTGCTTCTATTCCCACAGTTACTGGCTATCTGGCAGATATTTTTGAGACTGGATAAAGTTGCTCTTCCATTGAGTTAGATTTGTTTGCCATCTTCAACTTCCATCAGGGGCAAGATAGTAATTCACAGCTTTTTCACATGTGTAAAGCTTTTCTCAGTGACATCTGTTTTTGCTGGAAATTGACTTAGGCTCTCTTTCAGCCTTCTGCTGTCGCAGAATTAAAATACTTTACTTGAAAAGTACTTTTCTACATAGTTATATTTTTAAAAGGATTTTTAAAATTTACATTCTTTCTGTTGAGCCTCTGTGGTCTGACATTTAGCACAGAAGGTTAAGGCTGTGAGGTGTTAACAAGCTGCCCGCTGTAGTCCAGAGTTTCATTCTTTCAGCCTTAATGTGCCAACTGTGTTACTCTGTGGATGTTACTAAACCAGGTGGTGCTCTGGGATATTTGGGAAACTGGGCTAGGCTTCTCATTGTGCTCCTAGATCTCATGTCTAGTAACTACCTATGAATCCATGTCAGATCTTTCACAAATAGAAAGTTAATCTTAGAACCAGTTCTTTTAAATAGCAGCTGAGTCAAGTTTAAGCCAGTGCACATCTGCCTATTTTCATCCAGCCTACGCTAACCATGAGGAAGTGTTTGCTACACTGCAGGGATGCTCACCACCATCTGAGATACTATATGGGCAAAAACATGTCCATTCATAAAAAAATCCCAACTTTTTGTTTTCTTCTCCTTTGAATCTCTGGGCCTTTAAAGTTTCTAAATTTACCTTTGCCAGATGGCTGTCCAATTGTACAAAATGTTTCCTGTACTAAACACTGCAAGCCATTGCCAATAGTTGGTGAAGCTCACTTTATTAGAGCTACTTTTTCAAAAACTCAGCCCTTGGTGGTGTTTATGCTGCAGTACATGGTCTCCCTTACATTACTTCACAAAATCTTGCAAGTCAAATCTTATTTCCAGCTGCAGATCTGACACTTGTGGTGCCATTATCAAGAGTATGTTCTACTAGGGGTACTTGTACTAGGAAGAGCTTGGGGTTGTGTCCTCTGAATTACGGATGATGGACCCACATTTATTTGCTATGAATTTTATGCAATTACCATAACGCTTGATCTTTAAGTGTGTGTCCAGAAAGCTTTGTTGTCACAGATGGCTGAAGCCATTTGTGCAACCCAAGTGACCAGATTTCATTAGTATCTCAAGTGCATGTAGGAGCTATTGGAAAAGTGAGTCTGTCTGCTCACCTTTCCTGGGGGTGGGGAGATATGGTGTCATGCCAGCAGAGAGCAGTTTGTTCATTGTAGCACATGTGGAGGCCTAGGCATAGAACAGCAACCTTGTTGGCAGTGCAGGATGGCTGGAGAGATGGAACCATAATAGGAAGCAGTACCCCCATAATTTCGCACAGTAATGCCAGCTGGAAAAGAGGTAGGCCCTGCCCAATGATTCAAACCATTTTTGCTGCAGTGGTGGCTTCCAAACTTGCTGACCTATGAACAGAAACTTGCTGTCAGTGTTGTGGAGTACAGGTGACCCCCCCCACACTATGGGGGTTACATGCCATGTAATTCTGCTAAAAGGTACTTTCAGGTTTGTCATTGGGTTTAAGTGAACCATGCAGAAGCAAGACAAGACAAGAATGTCCTAAACTTGCATATGAAGAAATTTCAGAAAAAAATATGGTTCCATATTTTGTAATGCCCTCTCAGCCACCTTGACTGATGAGGTTCATATATGTCTTAAACATATATTTCATGGTCTTAAACAAGGCTAAACGTATATCAGGAGAGAGAGTGCAGCATGGTGCATTACAGGATACAGAGGGAGTTACTTAGCTGTCAGGGAAAGATTGTACTTCTGAACAGTGATAGTGCCTGCAGCCTTAGTCTTATAAGTTACAGAGGATAGATTCACTCTTGCAAATTTGTTGTTATGGTAAGTGCATAACTTTCATTTTTGCCACATCTGAATATACAACCTTTGTTTTAAGCCGTGAGAATGGGGCCAACTGATGCATATGATAGCTGCTGTGCATTACTCCATGGTTTCCTATTCCCCAAACTCCACATAATAGAAAAATCCTTCCTAATTGAGGTACATATCTGTTAAAAATATTCCAAATAGATCAGCAAGTAATGAATGTTTTCATCTTTTACCCTGTTATATCTGGGCATGGTAGAATTCTCCAGCACTGGTTGTAATTGCTATCAATGTGAAGATTTAGTGATTTGAAATGAAAACCACTGAACCTTGAATGCATTCTTTTACTTTATCCTGTGGAATATTTGTTGCAGATTAGGGCACTATATTGTGTTTAGGCCAGCAACACCTTTATCGGAATAATAGAGTGGAAACAAGTGCCATGAGCCCAAAGGTTACTGCTGCACTGTTAAAACATTCACTTTATTAATGGGCAAGAAAATGGGCAGAGTTTTCATCCTTCAGTCTTGTATGTTAAACAGTGTCTGTCAAAATGTGAAACAGATGTTAATAACTTTGTTAGAATTTGTTATATACTGACAAAACAGTCCTTGTAGTGCACAATAATTGATTATTATCATGGATTTTTTTCCTAAAAGTTTGAAACATTTTAATGTGGAACAATTACATTTTGTGAGGCAAAATGAGCAGCAGTTCCTCAAAGTGAAGTACAGTTGAGAGGTGTAGTAGCAGGCCACATAAAGATGGTATTACACCTGAATCACCGAAGCATTTTTGCCATTGTAGGGATCATTTAAAACAGGGGGAGTAATTACCATGAACTAGAATAACCAAATTGATGTCACCAAAACCCAAAGCCAGTATAAACACAAATCTGAAAAAAATCACTCCCCAAAATGTGTAGAAAATACTGTAATCAGTTAAGCTCTTTCATCAAGGATAAGATATCCAGACTTCTTCAGAACACTTAATAAAAACCAAATAAAAATCCTTCAGTCTTAAATAATGCTAAGGTAATCGTGAGCAATTAAATACTGCATAAAAATCAACATTTAAAAAGACAATAACACGCTGATTCAAACCCAGCTCAAATAATTGCAAGCCAAACACTTCAAATGACTGTAACTCTCATAATTTTTTTTAAGTGTTTTGTGTTCCATGTACAATATAAAATGGATTCCAAGATATATTTTATATTTTAATTTCAGAGTCTATTGTTAAGAAACCTTTCTGGTTAAACTCAAAGCTTGGCAGCCTTAAGATCTGATGTAAATTTTCAGTCTATTCTCAACTGTTGTAACTGTTGGTTTCGGATCCGATCCTTGGATCCAACTCAACCGTTACTAAAGCTTGTGGCCACAAAAGACTCTTGAGCTCCTCCCCTACCTATAATGCACCAACCCCTAACATACCTCAAATCTCATTTGCCACTTTTTTTGTGAAAGACGTGGTTAGCCTGAAATCTTGAGCGTTTAAGATGTTTTTCTGCATTTTTATATGTATATGTATATATATATATATATATATATCTATATATATATATATTATTTTTTTATCTCTCATTTTACACACTGTGTAACTCTTTATACCATTGTTGGTAATATTCTTCCCCTACTTTTTATATTCTCTTTCCGTAAAGTCTACATATCTCTCTATGTCTCTTATCATAGTTTGTATTTTTCTCCAGTTTTTATTCTCATTTCATGTATTAAACCGCCCCTTTCTGTTTTTTCTTTAAGATCACTATTTCTGACAAGGTACCATCTGACTTCAATAAATGCCAGAAGTGTGGGCATAAATTACCCTTATCTGATGCCCATCTTTTATGTGTATATTGTTTATGCCCTCAACATGTACAACAGGTTTGTACTATCTGCAAGAATTTCAATCCAAGAGCCTTAGCAGATAGGAAAAATAAATTAATATTGAAAGGTTTGCTTCCATTCTTGTTTGAAGAGGCTGTCTCTAGGGTTTAATTCCCCAAAACGAAAATTAAGGAGACTTTTGCTAATTCTCCAAGGCCATCTACTTCTTTCACGCTTTCTTCAGAGCCGCTGAAGAAAAAAATCTAAAATGAATCCAAAATCTGCTCAGGTCCTCTCTCCTTCAGATCCGAAGAGAAAATTTTCAGATCCAAGCTGTTCTGAATCGAAGATTCTTCCAATAACAAGGTATTCTCTGAAGTTGGATCCAGTTCCTTCTAGAGTTCCCTCTCCCTTCTTGGAGAGACACCATTCAAGGTTACCATCCCATGCATTATCTTGCTATTCCAGGAGTCTAACTGAGGAAGATGGGGATAGGATGATGAGAAAGTTTCTCTCAGTGCAGATTCAAATGGAAGTTTTCCCTCCTACTCCCTTGGGTCAGGGAGCCTGTCCATCTCTTATACCGCCATTGTGTACTCCTTTTCTGATCCCACCAGTTGTTTCAGAGTCCCTGGATCTGAACCTTCCTGGCCTGTTTCTCTCTGATCTGAAGATACCTCTATCTTCAGATTAGAAGACTTCTCTGAGCCCATCGGCTCCAACTTCTTTGTGTCTGGATGACTCTCAAAGCTGAAGCTGCCTTGTCAGAAATGAGTTATTGGAGTCAATTCTGAGGTTTTTGGAGCTGTCTTTGCCCCTCTGGCCTTCTATATTGGATAGCTTGGCTCTGTTTTCACCTTGGGGGGAGGGGGATTGCTCTTGGGGAAGAGGAAGGCAATGATCCAGAGGCCTGTCTTTTCAGAGCCACTGTCTTCTTTCTCTCTGGGGCAGACTGCATTTGAGGTTGTGGAGACCGTGTTTTCTGTTCCAGCAGGATGGACAGATCCAGTCCCTTTGAATCTACAAACCACTTCCCAAATGTCTTTGTGCTTAGAGCCTCATCATTCTACGCCACAGGGACAGCCAGCTCAATCCCTCCAGATTACACAACAGGGTATTGCAATTTTTTCTGACACTTCACTGGATCATCCCACCGAGGAAGTTTCTTGGAAGATGAAGTGCAAAAGAAAGCACTTGGACTCTGCAAGAGTCAATAACTGAGCATACTGATTTCGATGAGTGAGAAGGGTCCCCATGATCACCTCAAGAAGACATCTCATTTGGAGACATTCTTGAGATCCTTAAAAAGAAAGGTAGTTGAACCTCCATCAACCCTTCACTGGAGAAATCAGTATTTCTAGAACCCTTTGGAGCTAGCCCATCAACCTCCTGGGTTTTTCCACCCGCCGACGAGCTCATTGATTTGGTCTCTAGGTGGGCGTGGAAGGAGACTGACTCAGATGAGCCAATCTCTAAGAGGCCAGATCAGATTCTGGCTCCACCTGTCATGAAGGAATTCTGGAGAATGGGGGTGACAGTGGATGCCATGGTCCAGAGGGCAGCCACTAACAAGGAGTCTAGGGTTACAGGTTTGGGAAGTGTATTTATGCTTCAGCGACCTTTGCCCTTGGATCACTGAACTATTAGGCACATTCTACCAGGCTACAAATGGATTTGATCAGAGAACTTCCAAAATCCTTTTCAGGGACCATTACTGCTGAGGCTGAACATTCTGTGGCCTGTCAGTTGGCTACCCTTCAATCTATTTAAAATTTGTCCATGAAGCTTATCTCATGTGCAGCCAAAGGTGACTCAAGGATGGCAGGTTCAGGCATATCCATTAGGAGGCATGCTTGGATGCACTTATGTAATTTTACAAAGCCCTTCAAGTCCTCTTTTGTCAATGCTCCCTTTGATGGCAGTTCAGTTGTTTGGCCCAAAAGTGAAAGGCACATTTTCCAGGTGTGAGAAACATGGAAAGACCCTCTCTGCAATGGGCATATATTTTTCTACCCCTCAAAGATCCTTTTCCAGGAATCAACAAGGTGTTTGGAAGATGTGGTTCAGAAAGTCCCAGGGTTCTTTCCAGGGCACACCTGGGGATAGTTCCCCTTAGGGGCAGAGGGGGGGAACTCTAATGGATGACAGCACGCCCGCAGCAGAGGAGGTCCACAAACCAGGGGTCCAGAGATTTTTCCTCTGATAGACCCTATCAGCACTCCTGAAAGGAGGCCTGATTGTCCACCTCTGGAGGCCATCGGTGGTCAACTATCCCTGCACCAGAGAGCCTGGCTAGACATAACAATAGATACTTGGGTGCAGAGGATTATTTCTTGAGGCTATATAATTTATTTTTCCCTGCCACATCCAACTGTATGCAAGATTCCCAATGCTTTACCCAGTCAGAGGAAAGAAGCAGCAATAGAAATACAAAAGCTGCTAGAAAAATGAGTCCTCCAAAATGTCCCACCAGACCAGATAGAATCCAGAACGTACTTAATCCTTTTCAGTGCCATAGAAAACAGGGGACTGGAGGCCAGTTCTAGATCTCAACGCGAATTGAACAAATCAGTTCCACGTACAAAGTTTCAAATGGTTACCATGGTTCAGTCCATTCTACCCTTTCTGGGCAAGGGCAAGTGGATGTGCTTTATTAGACCATCAGGGTGCGTACTATCACATAAAAATTAACAGACAGTCCAGAAGGTATTTACTCTTCTGGCTGGGAACCATTCACTATCAGTTCAGAGCACTACCCTTTGGCATCACCACAGCCCCAAGGGTGTTTGACCAAATGCATGGCAGTAGTAGCTTTTGTATTTGTATTGCTGCTTCTTTTCTCTGACTGAGTGGAACATTGGGAATTTTTTGTAGAGTTGGAGATGGAAGGGAAAAGGGCATTATATAACCACTGGAAATAATCCTGTACACTCAAATATCTTTTGTTTTGTCTAGCTAGACTCTCTGGTACAGTGATAGTCGACCCCTGATTGCCTCCAGAGATGGACAATTGGTCCTCCTTTCAGGAGTGCTGGTAGAGTCTGTCAGAGATAGAATCTCTGGACCCCTGGTTTTGCAGGCCTCCACTGCTGCAGGGGCGTCATTGTCCATTTCATTTCTCCCCTCTGCTCCTAGAGGAACTTTGTCCACGTGTGTCCTAGAAAGGACACTGGGATTTCCTTAGCCACATTTTCTGACCATTTCATTGATTCATAGAAAAGATTTTCTAAGGAGTCTAAAAATGTATGCCCACTGCAGAGAGGGTCTTTCCATTCAACAGTTGAGGAAGAATGAAAATGAGCAACACAGATGGAATGTTATGGTGAGTACATAACGTCTTTTTATGTACTCACCATAATGTTCCATTTGTGTTGTCCATTTCCATTCTTCCTCAACTGATGGGTTCAGATCAGAACCTCAGGTCCGACTCGGCTGCTACTAAAATTCATGGTAACCAAAACACTCTAGAGCTTCTACCTTACCCATAATCCACCAATGGCTAACATACCTCAGATCTTGTTTGCTGATTTTAGCAGAAGTGGTAACTATTAACATTGTGTACGTGTGTATATACACACACACACACACACACACACACATATATATATATATATATATATATATATATATATGTGAAAGATGCCTACAGAGGAAGCTATATCTGGAACTCTAGGTGGCCAGAAAGTTGTGGAAGAATGAAAATGGACAACTCTGATGGAATGTTATGGTGAGTACATAATTTATTTTATCTGATTATGTCAATTTTCATTCTATCCTCAACTATTGGCACACAGTCCCCAGCTACCTAAAACCCCGGGTGAAGACTAAGGAAAGGTATTACTGAGCACAGTTGAACCAAAAGATGCTCTGCTCCTCAAGATCAGACCTAATTTGTAATGAGAAATAAAGGTACAAAGACTTGCCCAAGTTTCTGATGCACATATGTTGTCCATGGAAATCCTGGCTAGAAATACCAAAGAAGTTGCCATGGATCTAGATGAATGGGCTCTTACAGGTTTAGTTAAGGTAAAGAACCGAAGGATTTTACCTGGGAGGGGAAGATGATGAGTCAAGTCGCCTAAGCTTATTCTACCAGTAGAGCAGGGCAGATTGTGATTACCTGACTTGAAGGGGTATTTCAGAGCAACACAGTTAAGGCTTCTTATACATAGCACAAGCAGAAAACTATAATTGAAAATGGAAGGGGATGATGATGAAACAGCGGAGAAACTCAAAAACAAGGTGAGACTGGGATATTGTATGGAGACATTTAAGGAGAATAACAACAATCATACGCAATGTTATATTCATAAAGTAGCAAAAAGTATTCTAAGAACTAAGCCAACACGGGAATGGAAAAAGAAGATTCTGCCAATAGGGATGACTGCAATTATGGATGCAGACAATAGGCAAGAGGGGGTTGGAATTTTATTGGAGAAAAATGGCAAGGTATTGGGAGCAAATATCTATAGAGGGAAAGGTAATAGAATGGGAAGATTGAAAGAACTTATTTGGACTGCAGATTAGAGATTGCCTTCCTTATCAAGGATCGTTATCACAGTGTAGGCAAAGAGGGAGAAATGGGGGGGTCCTAAACGAAACACTAGCACTGGTAGAGTTTTTTAGTAGAATCTAGAACAGAAGTTGCTGTTAAGAAAGGAATAATTAGTAGAGCATATAAAATATTGCATGATAACTATAAGAATCAATCAAAGGAGGTTAGAAAGGATTGGGAAGAGAGATAGGATAAGCAATTCACAAAGAAACAATGGGTGGACATATGTATGTCTCCCAAATAAGTAATAAAGTCTAGAAGATTTAGGATCTTTTCTAGGAAGTGTTTGCATGGGTATTTTTTTACCCCAAGAAAAATTTTTCCTCAGGTAGACAGCAAATGTGTGATGGTGAAGAAAGCAGTAACTGGGAACATATTTTCTGGGAGTGTAATGAGTTGGCAAACTTTAAAGATTTGTACAGAGACCGCTAAAGCCGACACTCGTTGAAACACACTATTTATTTTAAACGCTCAAAATAAAACACATTTTTCGTCTATACCAGATGGTTAGACTTCTTCAGAACTACAAGCAAAAAGTGTCAGTTATAATTCAAACACTAAAATTTATAAACTCCATTCTAAATTTCATTTAATTTTAAATTCATTATTTATTTTGTAGTTTTTTTATTAAGGTACGTGATTTTAAAGTGGAAATAATAGGGCTGCTGTAATAGTGCTGATATAGATTATAAGCATTATATTAAGGCATTATAATTAATGAATGGAATTTCTGATGTTAGTGTTGCTGGTAACATATACCTTTAAGAGATACTAATGCCATGAATGTTTTGGCGGGGAAATTTAGAATGGAGTTTATAAATTTTAGTGTTTGAATTATAACTGACACATTTTGCTTGTAGTTCTGAAGAAGTCTAACCATCTGGTATAGACGAAAAACGTGTTTTATTTTGAGCGTTTAAAATAGTGTGTTTCAACGAGTGGCGGCTTTAGTGGTCTCTGTACAAGTTGGTGTTTTAGTATAGTGGATTGTTAAACTTTAAAGATTGTCTGCAGACTGCTCTCTCAGTGATGCTGGGTGAGCAAATCTGTGTAACTAAGGTACGGATTTCTTGAGCTAGGATACAGAATCGGAATTGCCTAGACATGGTAACGCCTTGTTGAGTCTAATTGTGATGGATGCAAAAAAGGAAGTACTAGAAAATGGAAATCAAAGTCTAAACCAACTTTGCTAGAAGCAGCAAAGATAGTAACAGAGATAAAACAACTGGAGTTAGGACCCTTGGAAAAGGGTAGGAGCAAATTACATAGGAAAAAATGGGAAGGGTGGGATCGATACATGCAGAGGAGGAGCTATGTAATGGTTGACTGACAATGACTGGATATATTATGAGTGATGTATAGTGTTTGCAGCTACAGTTGTGTCAGCATGGTTTGTAATGTATAATGTTTGCAACTGAGATTGTGTTGATATGGTTTATTTTCAGATATATATAAATGTAAGATTGTCTGTGCCATACACGATAGTTTAATAAAAGTGTTTCTTTTTAAAAAGACTGCTCTGAAAAATAAAGCCACATTTTTTAACAGAAAAAAACCACACATGCACATATATGCATATATGTAATATTTTTTTATTGTTGCTACATTGTAGGATAGGGAATTGTGTACGAAGGTGCACAGATCTTTCATGACCCTATCAGTCTGCAGAGGAGTGCTTCCTATACTGTAAGCTGCTGTAAAGATTTGTTTACTGAAGGTGAAAATGCAACATTTCTTTACATTTCATTTAAACCCAATTATTTTACTCCATTTATCTCTGTAGTTTAGCCCTTGCTGTAGAAACATGGTATCAGATTCTGAGCAAATGATGACACCCAGCTTGCAGTCATCACCAGGGTCTCTTCAAGTCCCTTAAGGTTTGTATTGCATTTGGGGGTTTATTTTAGTCATTGCTGTGGCAAGTGCTAGTATCTGTGATTGCAGAATGGCGCAGTAAGGTTGACTGCAGAATTGTGCAGGTATAGAAACAGTCTGGAGATTAGTGTATATATAAAGTCGAGTAAGTGTTGTGGCGCAACCCCTCTTTCTGAGCAAAAAATAAATAAAAAATACTACTACTGAATTAATTTGATGGTTCAGGAGTCATCTGTGTTCTCTGTTGCACTGGCTTCTGTTGAAGTTGCTGTGACATATTGTATCATATAGTGTCTCTCTGTATGTGGTTGGGGGGGGGACCACCATGTGGGCTGGCTGGGCCTGAAATTGGTTAGACTTGATCAGTGCTTTACTCTGGTAAACATGCTAAAGTAAATAAATAAATGCATACATTAGTGAAAGAGCATGTATAAACTTCACAGTCATAATGGCATTGCTGCGGTTTCTTGTAAAACCACCCTGGGTGGAGTGATAGTGAATGAAAACTACCAGGAGTGGTGAATTGGGGAAGCAGGCCTTGGATATAGCATGGCGTCCCTGTGAAAGTCAGAGCCATTCATCTGTTGCAGCCCATTATGTGTCTCTTCAGTGATGGGTTAAAAGAGCAAGAGGATGACAGTAAGAAATCTAATGCCACACATAATCAGGGGTTTAAAATTGGTTCATTAAATATGCGTTTGATCCATAACTTTAAAAACAAGACATGTCCATTTACTTTAGCCTTGCTGATGTGAACAAGAGATAATTTGTCCATGTGATTCATAGAATGCCAAATACCGCTTATAGCATAGTTACTTTATATAGCTAAGCATGGCTGGTTTAGTCTAAATAGTGTTATACAAATTTCAGCATATTATTGTTGGACTGTTGCTGCTGCTAGTTACACAGACTATAAGCATAACACTGCAGGAATAAACACTGTGAAGTTCTTGGTTAACTATGTTAAGCCCTTAAAATGTGCATATATTTTATTAAGTGAATATTAGCTGAATTCAGAGATACATGGTATCATAAAAATCCTTCCGTTTTTCTGCAAAGTGGCTGTGTGAAACATTACATCATGCTTATCCCTGCTGATCCCCTGTTATGTGAATCCGGTCAGGAAACACAGTATGTTTAAAGTGTAATCCACTTTGAAATGCACTTAGCAAGTCATTAAACTTAATGAGGTGCTAACTGTGACTATTACTAGTTATAAATTCATGGGTGTATACTAGGCTAATAACCACAAGATCCCTTATAAGCCTAGCCATGCAACCAAAATGTGACTCACAAATTTTTGATTTATATAGGGGTGATTTACTGACTGCCTCTGCCCATCAGAGACACAGACACCAGACCAGGGGTGAATTTCCAATTACACACTGGACATTCTACTTCCTAGAAGCTTTAGAAAAGCTTTTTCAGGGCTCCAGGGAGAAATAACATTTATAGGTTCATAGGTTCATACTAGGCTATCTGCCCTAGGGCATTTATAAGCCTAGCCAGAGTGTGTGTGGCTTTCACCACCCCTTAGGATGAGAATACTACACCCTTTTAGGGTTTAGTTTACTATGCCTCTGTCTGGTAGTGACACAGAGATGACCCCATCTCCCATCCACTCATCAAGATTTCTTTTGGAGAGAGTCAGTGAGGCGCTCTGCCTAACATGGACTGGGATTCTGTTCCAGAGTGTAGGGAGCCTCTGGGTTATGAATCTGTCCCTCCAGCACGTCCTATTTATTTCTGTGTTGAGGTTTAAGTCTCTTGCTCTCGTGGCTCTGATGGATTTGGATTTTCTGAGGTGGAGCATGTCCATTAATTCCGGATTGGACATGGCCTTGTGGCACAGATCACCTCTGAGTAGGCGGTATGCAACTGAATAGAGCTGGAGTTTTTTCAGTCGGGCAGCATATGACATATGTTTAAGACCCTTTATCCTCTTGGTGAGGAACTTTTGGGGTCTTTCCAACTGCTGCAGGTGTCGGGTAAGATACATCCCAAATGGGGCATTGTACTCAATCATTGGCCTGATAAGAGAAGAGTACAGGAGCACAACTTGATCTAGATGTGAAACCCTTCATGATAAGGTGGGCAATATAGAAGGTCTTCCTAACCACTTTGGCAATGTGAGTGTCAAATGAGAAGTTACTGTCAACCTGGGTCCCTAGGTCCCTGATTACCTCTTCCTTAATGGATTACCACCTATGTGGTAATTTGTTTTTCCCAAAGGGTATCACTATACACTTCTTGGAGTTCAGCTTAAGGCCATGGCTCTGGCACCAATTATCTGTTTCTATGAGGCCTCTCTGAAGGATGTCTGTGTCCGCTGGAGTATCAATTAGTTTGCAGTCAAACTTTGTCAGCCACAATCCTCCTATGTTTGCCTGTTCCAAGAGGGGTCCCAGGACTGAGCCCTGTGGGACACGACTGGCTTAGAGTCTGACATAGCTCCAGCAACTCTGACCCTGTGGGTTCTGTCCTTGAGCCAGTTTGCAACCCATCTTGCGACATATGGGTTTACATTTAAGCTGGTGAGTTTGTCTGTGATGCCCAAGTGGGGTATTGTGTCAAAGGCTTTTGCAAGGTCAAGGTAGGCTGTGTGAACTGCCTTACCCTCATCAATGGCCTTAGTGACTGTTTCAAAAAGTGTTCAAAAGGCAGGATCTGCCCTTGACAAAGCCAAATTGATCCAATGTCTGTAGGTCCCCAATGTCTTTGTTTATGAGTTCCATAATGATCCTCTCCATAGCTTTGCAGACCAGGCTCATCCAGGGTCTGTAGAAGCACCGCCTTTGTGAAGTGGGACCACTGTATCCTGTAGTAAGGCTAAGATTAAACAGCAGCCTTATGTGTGGGTTTAGTTCCTCTTGGAGTTCATGTTCAGTCCCATTGATGCTGTGTTTTTAGCTTTAGAGAGGGTGGCTCTCACCTGGGCATCTGAGATGTTAGGGAGGCTACACTCTGCTGGGATAGTTTTTTCTCCTTTGGAGAAATTTGCACTGAACCTGTCTGCCAAAATGTTGGCAATGTCAGTGGGTTCAGTGTATTTTGTGTCATTTTGGACTAACTCTGAGCATATCTGGGAGTTTCCACCCAGGTTTCTAACATAGCTAAAGAAGGCCTTGTGATTGTCTTTTGTGTCTTTTTTTCTCTCAAAGTTAGCCTTGGATGATTTTATGAGTGATCGTAGTTTTTGCTAGTACTGATCAGAGATGTTAGGATTTTGCTCTGTCATGTAGTAGCTTCCTCCTCCTGTTGTAAAGTTTGTTTATGGCTGGGGTCCACCAGACTGCCTTTGGAGGAATGGGTCTTGGTTTTATTTGGGATTGCATGATCCATGCATTCTTGAAGGTGCCCGTAGAAGGCATTTGCAAGGGATTCAGCAGTGTAGGATACCACTTCAGTCTTAAGAAGTGTGAAGTTGGCTTTGAGAAGTTCTTCACTGTGGTCTTTGTGCAGAGATTAATTTATGTTCTGATCTTACCAAAGAGGGATATATTTCCGGTGTGGAGCATTTTGTCCCCATGTTTGTGATGATCAGGTCTAGTATATTGTCTCCTCTTGTGGGAATAGTGACTAGTTGTTCCATTGCATTTGAGTTTATGAATTCTAGGAACATTTGGGCTAGGATGTTGGGGCTTGAGTAATGTTCCCAGTCTATGTTTGGGTAGTTGAAGTCTCCCAAAATGATGGTAGAGACATTCATACTCCAGTGTCAAGGCTGTGTGGGGTTCCTGAGTTTGACAGGGTGGTCTGTAGCATGCTACAAACTGTAAGGCAGTTTTGCCTATGGTTAGTTGCACCTGGATGGTCTCCGATATGAGGTAAAACCTGATAGTGCTGGGGTGCTCTCAGGGAGCTTGAACCCAGGTTTCAGTCACAGCACAGACATTGTTTTCCATACTGAGGAGGGCGCATTGAGCAGCATTACCCTTAGTTTTTTCCACTTGTGTTTTCTAGGAGGTAGGTTTGTCATTTGAGCCTTGCCTAAAAAGGCACTATCATGTCATCCCAAGCAGACAGACATTGATCCCCCTTAGAGAATGACAATTAATTAAGCCAATTGTTAAAATCATTTTTTTTGTCTTTGTACTTGTGGCATCATTCTGTGTGTGAGTAAGATGCTGCTCATCATATTTGTACTTGCTGTGGAGTGACCTGAGTGCTTGTGTGTTCAGTCTGTGTCTGACTATGGAGTCACCTATTACTGACTGTTTAGCACACTGAATTTGAGAACTATGTGTTGCATGTGCTATGTCTTTTTAATCAGCCTCTGAGTATGTTTTGTGTGTGTTATGTGTTTGGTTTGCAGTTGTGATAGTTCTATGTGAGACTGGGCAGTTTGGCTATATAGTTGCATCTCTCACATATATTTGTATTTGTTGGGAGGAGGAGAGTACATGAGGCAATTGTAACATTGCCTCAAGATTCCCAGATTCACCAGCTGAACAGGAGAGGAAAGATTGCTGTGTAACTGAGTCAGAAAGGACCCTAGAGTCAGAAAGGACCTAGGAGATGGGTACTCAATTTGTTTGAGTGCATTACCAGTATAAAAATGCTTTAGGAGCAAGTGCTGAGCTTTTCAGATAGAGTATAGGCTGTTTAGATTGCAAGTAGAACAGTACTAAGGGAAAAATTGAAGAGCAGACTTTACGGAGCCAGAAGTACTTTAAACTTGATTAACAAGAGCTAGGAATTGACCCAAAATGGCCAATAAACTACAAGTTGCTAGGCTGGAACCAATCCTCTAGGGACAAATAGGTTGCTCAGTTCTCCCCACTCCCACTGGTGAACAAAGAAACTTCCTCTTATCCAAATAAGGATATGGATAGCACAGGAACTAAGACAAAGGCCAGAGATCAGCAAAATCTGAAGACTGGACTATTCTAGTTCAGAAAAGTGGGAAAACAAGTTTTTTTTTTTTTTTTTCTCTTTTTACAGAGAAAGGAGAAAAAGATACAGTAACAACCAGTAAATGCTATGAGTGTTTTAGCCTAACAATTAAATTAAACAAAAATAACTTTTAAAGTGCTAACAGTATAAATTCAACACTAGTACAGTAAAAACAATATGCAGAGCTGTTTTTAGATGCAGTAATTTAAGCAAAAGCCAGAAAAATACTTATAAATCCAGAAAAGTCACTCCTGAGTCTTTAAAGCAGGCTTTATAGCAGGGGGTGAAAGAGCAAGGAATTGACCCAAAATGGCCAATAAACTACAAGTTGCTGGGCTGGAATCAATCCTCTAGGGACAAATAGGTTGCTCAGTGCTCCCCTCTTATCCAAATAAGGATACGGATAGCACAGGAACTAAGACAAAGCCCAGAGATCAGCAAAATCTGAAGACTGGACTATTCTAGTTCAGAAAAGCGGAAAACAAGGATTTTTTTCTTTTTACAGAGAAAGGAGAAAAGATACAATAACAAACAGTAAATGCTGTGTGTGTTAGCCTAACAATTAAATTAAACAAAAAATAACTTTTTAAAGTGCTAACAGTATAAATTCAACACAAGTACAGTAAAAACAATATGCAGAGCCAGTCTATTATATTTAAGCAATTTTCAATTTTAATTGTTCATACTCTGCTGTTTACTGAATTTACTGAAGTTGAATGCTAATGTTTTGCCTGGGTTGAATCACCAGATTAGTATAAAATAGACATGTAAAACTGAGACCTTAAGAAACTTAGTTCTGACAGAAACAGAAGTGATGAATGTGATGACTTTTATTGTTGCTATATAACACATTGTGGCTTGAATAAAATTCCTTGTTCTGACGAAGCCTGTCAGTTAAGGATAAAAGAGCCCAAGAAGTATATGTTTATTCATTATTTTCCAGTGAAACATGCTTGTATTCCACACAAACTTTTATTTAGGACTAACATAAGATCGTTTTTGCAAAGCTACTGAATGCTGGGTTGTATAGCCATATCACAAAGACGGTCTGTCATGTTGCATTATACTTAGTTTACTCTAGGGCTGATTATATTATTTCTTGGCAGACTAAAGAATGCAATACATTCACAGACTATATCTGTACTGGGTTGTCCTTAAGGAATGCTGTACATTCAGAGACTATATAACATTAGCTGTGTCACTTAGTGTGCTAATAACACTGACTGTTTGAGCCTTGTGTCCCCCCCCCCCCCCAGCTTGTATAGTAATCCTAACTGTCCACTAGACAGTATACACTTAATTCAGGTACTTCTTATTCTCTGTGATTAAAACTTGACCCTCAAGCAGCCCTTTCAGTGCTGTTTGCCTTAGCTTTGTATCACTTGATTCCCACCAGTTTATTTGCATCTTTCTACATTCCCCTTCATTGCTAATACATCTCCTCACACTATCTGTGCATAAACTGGCCACTAATAAGCAAGTCAGTGTGAAGGCACACTCCCAACCTTAATAAACTTTGCTGTCTCTTCTCTCCTTCACTTTACAGGTAAAGTTTGTATTACTACTCACCCCCCTCTGAGGCCTTCGCTCAGTTTTCCACTGCTTGCCTCTGTGGTTTGGCTGGTTTCTTTCCATTGCATCTGGTTCACACCCTTTTTGCTACCCCCAACCCCAATACTAAGTCTGTATTAGATCCCTGCTGTTTATGGAACCATCTTTAGATTACTAGTCTCCCATCAGGAAACAAGTGCTCATCAGCAATTGAATTCTTCTCACTGGTAAGCCATTAAACTTCAGGAATTTCTTAGATTACTAGTCTCCCATCAGGACACAAGTGCTCATAAGCAGTTGAATTCTGCTCACTGGTAAGCCATTAGACCTCTGGAGTTTCTTAGTGTTGTTTTTAGCTAATTATTTGGTTGCTAGTTAAAGAGCTACTAGTGGCAAATATAATCTTTTTTTACCTCCCCAAGTGTGTTTTATCAATCTGCCGTATAAAACTAGATAAATAAAATGTAACATTTTACAATTATGTACCTTGCATGCACAGAAATGAGGTACCTCATGGTTTGGTTTGGCCCTGCTCCGCTCTCCCTCTCTATGCTCAGGCTTGCTCTGCACCCCTCCCTGCCCCCAAATTTCACCCGCCCCAGTGATGCTAAATTTAAAGCTCTAAAAACCACCCCCTCCACTATAACCTATCAAAGATAACCTCCTAGATCAAAACACCTTCCCTACCTGCCACTAATCTTCCTAGTCTTCTTAATTACTCCAGCTTCAAATACAGTTCCAACATAATGCCCCAGCCAGGCACTATGTTATCCCTCAAAGTACTGCTACTATTTTCGCTGTTACCTCTGTTACTCATTCCATATCTTTCAGCACCTATGGAAATCAGCCCTACCTAGGTTTAGGTTCATAGGTGTGTACTAGGCTAATGGCCCTGGAGCCTATATAAAACTAGCCCAAGAAGATTCCCTGGCATCATGCTGCCCAAAGTTAGTTCCCAGTGCCCCTCTCAAGCAAGGCCACTGAAGTGATCCCTAGGATGAACTTCCTGTTGCCCACCCACTCGTCAAGATTTCCACTACCCAAAATCCCAAACTATCACTACATCAATATCAAACAATACTGACCACTTCATAATTCCCCACATACCTGACCCCACCATTCCTAAAAACTACTAACCGATTAGACTCAGGTATATCAGCCCCAGAACTAAACATTACCAAAAATTTATAAAAAGAATTATGAAACTCATAGCTTACATTACAGCCTGACAATGGATGGAGACATCCACCCAAACCCTGGCCCATCCCCACCTGCTGATTGCAGTTCCTAAACTAATATTCCTTCTAACATAACACTGGCTAATAGGCCCCCTAATTCTCTCCTGACCTGCAAACTAAATGTCAGAAGCATAAACAATAAGGTCCATAATCTGCATGCCCTCTTACCAGTTTACTCCCCCGATGTATTATGTCTTACAGAGGCCTGGCTAAAACCGGTAACTAAAGACAATGAGGTAATACCACTAGGGTACAACATACTTAGATTAGATCGTACTACTAGGAAGGGTGGTGGGGTAGCTGTACTCTATAAAAATACACTAGATGTTACTATGGTCTCCCTACAACCACCCCAGTTTAATAATGCAGAAATTCCTATTACCAAGCTACAGATTAACAATAACAAATGCATAAACATTGTCTGCATTTACATTTCCCCAGGTAATAATACAAACACTCTAGAGGACATCCTCCACTGGTTATCCAGTACCTACCCCCAAGAAACTATGGTGCTTGGAGATTTTAACATTGATTGGAACACCTGTTCCTCAGAATCTCCTACAACCCATGTCAACCTACACGATTTTACGCAGCTCATATCCTCCCCCACCAGGATAGGCAAACCCAATAAGAAAAACAGTATCCTAGATTAGAAACTTATTAACAGCCACCCCTATATGTACAAGTCAGGGACCCTCCAAAATTACTTAAGTGACCACTTACTTACGTACATTATCAAGCCCAAGGTGGACAACCCCCATCAGACCACCTTTAAAACCATCAGAAATAATAAGAACTTCAACTCCACCAATTTTCAAAATGAACTTAAAGCTTGCAATTGGTCAATCCTAAAACATTTTTCACTGGACGATGCAGTAGCATATTTTAATTCCATATTCCTTACTATTCTTGATTCTCATGCTCCTGCTCGCTCCATTAGAACCAAAACAAAATCTGCCCCGTGGCTCTCAAAAGAGAAAAAATCTAAAATCATAGCTAGAAATAAGGCATGGGACAAATGGCGTGCCACCAAAGACCCACTAGATCAACTCTGATACTGACAGCGAAGGAATCGCACAAAAAAATCTATTACACTAGACAAAAAAAGCTTCTAGTATCATCTTCAACAAAAACATCCCAACAAACTTCAAAAGTTTTTGGCAGGGATAAACAAACTTCTTCACCCAGGACAGTTCTCCACTCCTACCCCGTCAGCTTCCAACCATAAATCCCCAGAGGATATTTCAAATACCTTAAATAGTTTCTTCACAGAGACTATCCAAACCCTAGCCAGCCAACAGGCACCCAGTTGCTCCAACCCAAATTCTGCCACAGCCAGTACCCCACTCTCCTTTAGCTTTCAGCCTGTTTCTACATCACTTATCAGATCTCTAATTAAGAAATTAAAACCAACTACTCTAGCAGCTGATCTCCTCCCACCAGAGTATCTGCAAAAAGCAGCAGATGCCATAGCATACCCCATCTCCATCATAATCAACAGAACCTTATCTGAAGCCACCATCCCCTTCATTTGGAAAATATCTCATGTAATACCACTCCATAAAGGAGCAGCTCCTTCGAACTGTCAAACATTAGACGCATAGCTGTTCTGTCACCATTGGCTAATATTATGGAGGTGTGTGTCCATAAACAACTTATGCATCATCTTACCCAGAATAAGCTGTTGGCTAACTCTCAGCACGGTTTTAGGCCACACCACAGTACCACCTCAGCCCTCCTGTCCTCCTCTAACACCATAAACCATAACTGAAATAATAGCAAGCTTTCCTCGGCCCTCTTTTTAGATCTCTCCAAGGCCTTCGATATGGTCAACCACCAAATACTCATGCACACCCTTAAGGTATTCTCACTAAATAGCCATGCACTTCAATGGTTCCAATCTTACCTGTGTGGTAGACAAGTTGTCCTATGACAGGACAAACAATCAATTTATCTACCTGTCACCCTAGGTGTCTCACAGGACTTCATACTATGATCCCATCTTTTCTCTCTCTTTATTAATGACCTTCCCCTGTCATTCCAAATGCTACCTGTATCCAATATGCGGATGACTCTGCCTTGATTTGTTCAGCCACCTCCCTGACAGATCTAATGACATTAACCCAGAATATGACATTAACCCAGAATACTTTCAGTATAGTTGAAAACTGACTGTCTAACCATCAGCTGATATTAAACCCTAACAAAACAAAGTTGCTTCTTTTCTCCCCCACTTGTAAATCTTCCTCACTACTCTTTACCATAAAATCTAATAATGGTAAAATTATCTCCCCAGATGCGCAAACCAAACTCTTAGGAGTCACAATCAACAACAACCTCAAATTTGATATCCATGTCAATCAAACTATCAAAACCATTAACAAAAAACTTGGCTCCCTCTATAAAATCAAACCTTTCCTTACTCCATTTGCTAGGACTGCTATTGCTTGTTCCCATCTACCTCCACTCTTCTCTATGCCTCCCCTCTACTCACTAATTTGAACAAATCCGCTCTTAGCAAACTTTCCAGCTGTTATAACCACATTGCTAGATTTGCAACAGGCATGACCTATAGGACTTACCACTGTCACAACCTAAATCTTCTGGGGTGGCTAGAATGGCCTAGCCTACTTCAGTACAACCAGCTTATAATTGCCCATAAAGTTCTCAATCACCCTGATAATATGCCTGCACTTAAAAATATCATCAACCCTTATAGCAACCTGAGGTCACTTCGCTCTTCTATTAAATTACTAGTTCAAACATCCAAAATCAACAACTCTGCCGGGGACTCTGTTTGCTAACTCGGTCGGCAAAACTTGGAACTCTCTTCCTGCTGATCTTACTCTTGAACCCTCTCTTACTCATTTCAAAAAAAGCCTCAAGCTATACTTTAAAACTCACTGGCTATGTACGTGTTCAGAATCCGACTAGATCCTCTTCTAGAGTCTGTAATCATGTTACACTGCCTAGTCAATTTGTCAACACTGTTTTAAAAATGTATGATTATATTACCTACTTGCTCAACTGGAGCCTGTAAACTGTGTTTAACTTGTAATCATTTTGTGATTTTTACTGTATGTTCTACCTTGGAGCTTTTCTCCCCAGGCCTCCACTGAAAATGGACATGTATCCATTCGGACTATCCCGGTCAACAAATGTAAAATAAATAAAATGTATCTGTCCTGGGTTGTCCTTAAGGAATGCAGTACATTCACAGACTGTATCTATACTGGTTGTCCTTAAGGAATGCAGTACATTCACAGACTGTATCTGTACTGGGTTGTTGTTACCTTAGAAGTAAATATATTTCTCCAGAAAATATTTTTTTGTCACTGCAAAGATGCTGCTGTCAAAACATCTTGTAAAGTCCATGGTAGTATGCTTATATCACCACCTGTACTTAGCTACATTTAAGTACTTAAGGGTAGAATTACAGTTTTTAGTTGCATTTTATACCAAGTGAGGTACATATTTCAGTTACCCAAGCTTTTTTTGTGTAATTGCTAAATTCAAGGCTTTATAGTTTTTTTACATTAACAATTAGTCATGTTGCATTATGTGTGTGTCCATTCTGACTGGTGTATGACATCCTTTCAGGATGGGAGTGCAGTGCATATCCAGAATGTATTAACCCTGAATTGTCATTATATCAGAAGTAAATATGTTGTGTATTTCTCCAGGAAAATGTCATTGTCACAGCTCCCTTTAATGATAAAGACAATATACTTCTGGCAGCTTCAGAGCTTGGGTACATTTAAATCCATTGGGATGAAACGGTAGCCATAGGTACATTGTACTCTTAGTCTCTGTTCTCCACCTTGTTTGTTGAACTTTAGATTTTCTTTTCTTGGAACCATCATAACCATAAGTTTTTTTTTTTTATTTCCTACTTATTCCCATGGCAACCTCGCGTGCAAGGTTGCTTGTACTGCAGGACCCCCTGCACATGTGTGTTCAGTGAACATGCAGGCACCATCTGTAGTGTGCCAGCTACTTGGCAAGTATGTATATTCCATCCTTTCTTGCTACTTTCCCTGCAACACTTAACCCTCTGTGGGTATAATTATAGAGCAGACTGAGAGTCATACCTCCCATAAGGTTTAATATCTGAGTCTGGGCCATTGGCTGTATTTTTTCCCTGCCTGACTCATCTAGTTCCCAGATTGTCTTGGTTGCAGTTATGACTTTATCATTCTCCACTATAGAGCCACACAGTGTTTTTTTGTTTTACTTTTTTGGTTATGATCCCCTTTAACCATCAAACCTCCTTACCATGTACACCGTTGGTGTTTTTTTCCTCTTGATTTGAACATTCTGTGGCCAACCCATTCCTTCAGCTTAGGTCAAGATGCAGTAATACTGCCATCATTTGTGGGAATCTTTTTTTTTTTCACTTTAGCAGTAATGTTACACATTTCTGCATGCCTTTGGGTAGAGTGCAGTGAGTGTCTGCAATGGTATGTCTCTTATTCTACCACTACCCCCTGAAAACAAGTGCCTGCATTGGTCCCCAGTCTTCAGGAGGCACGAGTCTTCACCTTGAATGTATTCCTGCTTCTCACTCCTCTTTCTCCCTTATTCTAGTTCTCTAATATCTGGGCTGCTAATTGAAACCAGGGCTCCTGGGTCATAGTCGAGGCTTCATTTTTCTATGACACAGGGCTGGCCGAAGCAGCCAGTGTTAGATTAATTTTGTACCCGAACGTCTAAATATAATTTTCTGAAAGTTTTTCTAAAAATTGTCAAAGGGTGATTGACATATAACTTTTGTGCATAGGTACCAAAAGTAGTTTTTTTGCAGGCATTTCAAAGTGACAGTCTGGCATATTGCATTATACTCCTTTGTATTCATTTTCCACTGGGTTGGGTATACGTGGGGTATGCAGTACATATCTCAAATATATTATATTCCGCTCTTCACTCTTTTGGGTTGCTTTAAACTTGTTTTGTTTACATACACTACCAGTTTATTGTGCTGGGCACTGACATAATCTGCCTGCCTTGAAATCTGCTATTGGGTTTGACCTGAAAAGCAGTCCACCAACATCAGAAAAGTAACAAAATGGTGATTTAAAAGCCATGGCTTGTGCTTTGATAATTTTACATCTAAAATTAACATGCCCTCTGGTGAAAAAAGAGGCTACTACTGCTTTTTTTGGTTTCAATTACTATTGGTTACACCGTATTGCTAATTTTCATTGCCCTGTGTTCTATTATAGTCTGCCTTAATTTGTGTTTGTAGATGCTGTTACTCTGTTGTGATTGTCTGTTACACAACCAGCCTTCCCTGAACTCTGCTACTGTATTTGACTTGAAGAGAGTCCCACAACATTTGAGAAGTGCTACAGTTAACACAGAAGGTTTTCACAATATACAGTGTGTACAGCTATACAAGTTCTCATTTTTGTAACTTTTTTCATTACATGAATTCGCTGGGCCATTCTTCAGGCTTTGCTGTTTTCTCCACTGTGATGTGATCTCGGAGTTGGTATATTTAAGTTGGGGGGCACAACCCCCCCCCCACTTAATTTTGACTGTATACTTTTTTTTTAGGGGGGGGGGGGGGGTCAGTGAATTTTTTCCTGGGAAAAAATTTGCTGATCCGTTCCTTCGCTGTTTTCAGCTTTCAGATTTGAAGTTCAATATATCAGCATTCGCTATTTTTAGTGTTTGCTGATGTGATATAGACCTGTTTCCGGTAGGCTGTTTTATCCCATTAAGTGAACAGATGCATGACTTTTAAAGCCGTGACTTGAACATAACAGTGACAGCAGAGCAAAAGAGTTAAACATTTTAGCAATAGACATGTTTAAAAGAGCTTTTCTTAGTCATAATAAAATGATACTGCAAAGTGATTCTAAGCCTGTGCTTAAAAAGAGTTGCCTGTTTCTAAGGCTAACATTACAGTGAGACATGTGCCTTCTTCTGTGAAATAAAAAGCAATAACTAATATTTTATTTTGAATTAAATATAGGGAGAGGTGTCACAATGCAATGATGTGCTGCTAATACTGAACAAAACAGTGCTAATATGGTATAAAAACTGAAATGCATGTTTTGGGTGTAGTTGTACTTATGAAGCGGACAACTACAGCTAGAATAATTGCATCAGCCTTGTGCCACTGTTTTACAATCAAGTTTAGTAAGATGTACTGATTGATCTTTTAGATGGAAAGGAGGTTGAAGCCCTCCCCCCCCCCCCATTATGAAGGCATGCCCTGTCAGGCTTACACTAGCATAAAATTAGTAATAATCAAAAAGTGGAGTTTAGGTGATATTCTTGGTGACAGAAGAGTGTCGCTTTACACATGTAGAAATTCATACAGTTTTAAAATTTCATATACCTATCTTATCAGTCTTTTGCATACTGGCTAAGGCTTTCTTTACTCCCTCATTGCCTTTTTAGACAATGTCATTCTACTAACCTAGTAAATACAAATTAAAATGTGATTAGTATCAGTGTAGTGCTGCTCAGTGCTAGGAGTCTAAATAAAAATACCCACCCTGAAAGTGTTCCTAACTGTGTTAATCATAGATGTTTGTGTTGCTGAAACATGAATCCAGAACAGGGATAGCACTCCCTCCTTACCTGACTTTTATGCTTACCACTCGTTTTGGCTTGCAAATGTAGTTAGCACTAATGCTGGTGGTGTTAAGCCTGTCTTTATCTGATGCACCATCATAGCTAGACTAATTGAGCAGGACAATACTTGAACGCCTTCATATCCTAATGTTAGTAAACATATAGTAATGTTCGTAAACAAGGCCTCATATCACATCCTGGACAGCTATATAGCCCTATTCATGACAGCCACAAATCACACAACATATCTTAAACTAAAATCCCTGTTCATTGACCAGTACACCAACTTATTAGGGGACTTGGACTGCACCTCAGAAATTAGTACAACTATACTGCTGCAAGTGTAAATGTGCTCAGCATTTCCTTGAGTTTATCATTGCAAACTCCTTTGCTCAAGCAGTACTCTCTCCCATCTAGGGTCAACAATCATACCTGATATTGTCGTGACAAACACAGCCGCCTTTCTGTTGCCCTTTGTCATACCTTCACTGGTCAAAACAGATCATTGCACTGTTTTATGTACTGTACACAGGAAGACTGGAGGTGACAGAGAGGAGATGATCAGTAATCAACTCAGCTGTCTTTAGAGACTTTTCCAAAGCCAAATTCCTCATGCTTGATCATGAATTTTGATGGTTCAGCATTTCCCCACCCTTCAGTGAACCTGTAGCAAATACTGCCACGTATGTCTGAAGATTATATTCACATCTCAACTCCTGAGTAACAGTCTATGCTCCTGTTCACTACAAATACAATGCCAGGTTTAGAAACAAACCCCTCTGATGAAACTCAACTGTAAACAAACTTTGCAATGAAAGTAAAATCTCTCAAAGTATTAAAGAACAGACCAAAAACAGTGTGTTATAATCAGCTTCAGAAGGGTTAACAATGAATTCTGGAACAAGATCTAATCCTGCAGAGCTCATTTTGAACTAAAGCCTGCTATAGCAACAAAACATAACCACACTACATTATTCAGTAAATATAAAGAACCTCCAAAACAATACCCAACATTGCACTGAGCTTATCTTTAGTGCATCACCCAGTCAGACCTTGAGAATATAGGTAATGTCCTTGCAAATACATTTAGCTTTCTTCTCCTTTCTGTCAGCTCCAGTTTTCCTATTACAAAGTATCCATTCCAAAGCCCTAGTAGTTACCTTTAATCAGATAGTAAAAGCAGACTCCAAGACCAAAAACACTGGTTGTATAACTGCAGATATAACATACTGAGCTCTTTCATGGTCAGTATGACACACCCTTCATCACACCTCCTCCTTAAAATATTCAACCACAGCATCTTTGCTGGATACGTACCAGAAGCATGAACAACAACTGTAGTAGTTCTCGTGTACAGCTGAGACCTCACTACGGACTCTGGCATCTTTTGATGCACTATTTGCAAGATGATGGAATTTCATCATGGTCCTCATATACCGGGAAGTAGGAAACCTGCACTCGCTAGGCCCTAACAAATTTCACTTTGTAAAAGGGAGAGCGTTCTTATTAAAGGTAGTTGACTTGTTTGAATTAGGGTAACTCCATGCACAAAGGGTTTTGACACTATACCCTACTCTGGCATCGTCAACAAAATTGTCAAACTCATTATAAATCCCTGTGTAACACAGTGGATTACCAACTGACTTTCTGTTTGATGCCATTCTGTTAGAGTTAGTGGTACAATATCCTCCAAGAGACTTAGCACCAGTACTGTACTTTAGGGCTCTAAATTGGGGTTACTTTCGGTGTCTGCTCCTCTGATATCAAATATGGCTATAATGACCTCTGACTGACCAAACCAGCTACAGGACACTTGGAGCATCCAAAAGGTCCTAACTCAGACACACTTATGATGTTAGAATCACAGTCTAAAGGTTAATGTGGCATCATATAGTTTGGGAAAGAGGAACTTTCACTCATGTACCACAAAAAACACCTACTCATGAAATAGGAAGTTGTACTAAACATATAGGCATCTTTGTAGATAAATAAGTTTCCTTTGACTGCCACAAATGCCGGGACATTACGAGAGCCTTCTGCTTTACCAGACTGGTTACTAAGGGCATGTTCTGTAGGTCAGAGGTCAACATTCTGTTTTACTCATCTTTTACCAGGGCTTTGCTAGGATAGAATACAATGCATCCTTTGGTATGTATAGTACCTGCCCAAACACCTAACCCATTTTTGAAAAACCTAACAGTTCCTCATTAAAAGAAATCAGGTACAAGTTTGCTAAGTTAGCCAGAGTACCTAAAAGCTCCATCTCTCTCCTGTGTCTCCTGCAGACTCCTACTGCATGATTTATGCTTGGACTGAAAGCTGCAAATGGTCCATTCCTTCTTGATCTACCACATATCCACAAAACTGCTCCTAACAATAAATACAAGGCTGAGATATCTAAATCTATATTGAAGTATAAATAGTCCAACTCTGGAATAAACTCCAGTTTTCTGCAAAGCAAAGTACGCCTCTCATTGTCTTCAAATCTGAGTTAGACAAATGGATAAGACACCACTAATTTACCCCAGGCCTTGTCCCCTTAGCCCTTATACACAGAGTTGATCACTATATGAGTGCGCCACTGGGGTTGTAAAAAATAGAATTTAAAATACTTAACTGATCTTTTCCCATAGTAACAAAATAGGAACAAACCTTCGAGCCAGAGAAAAATATTTCTTTATGGGCCTACATAATGATTTCTTTGCTCTGGTTTTAGCCATTCAGTTTGCAACAAGCATTTAAACATTTAAAAGGAAGTTGTGGCTGACAAAGTCAGTAGACATCAAACTCATATTGTTAGCATGTTCTTATGACAACAGAATTAAAAGGAATAGTATTTTTTCTGATTCAAAGTGGTACTTGTTTTAATTTTAAACATGTAATTTTGCAGGTAGAGACAGACTTGCACGCATTCAAAATTATGTCATCTTGTATACCTTAAATGATGTGAGGTTCATTCAGTTTGCTCTTCAAAGCTGATTATTTGAGTATCCATTCCAAAAAAAATTCAAGAAAGTCTATGAGCAGTTTGTTGTCTCTCCCTCCATGTCTAATTTCTTTTCCCTATCACTACACAGTATGCTACAACCCTTACATTCTATTATCTTCATAATACCCCTAATCTTTTCACTAAGGCTGTTAATTCAAGCCACTTCCCTCAAATGTACTGTAACAGCAGCACCTGTAAAAACATCCACCTTACTCATTTTTTGGCACACAGCTTCTCGAATATATCTGACAGCCT
Organism: Protopterus annectens; assembly: GCF_019279795.1. Lineage (NCBI taxonomy): Eukaryota > Metazoa > Chordata > Ceratodontiformes > Protopteridae > Protopterus > Protopterus annectens. Next base: position 1,168,192,202 of record NC_056725.1, on the reverse strand, counting down.
AATTGAGTATAGCCATGTTCACCTTACCAAACTCCAATTCCTTTCCTTCACTACTAAACCCAAACTAAAATTCTACACAGTCCCTAAGCACACTGCTAAATCTACCCATCTTTGATTTATCGCATCAACTCCTCAAACTTTCCCAGTGGGAAGATGTTTATCCCAAACCTGGACCTACACAATTGTCCACCACTCCTCAATCACCCCTCTCTTAAAACTTGCTACTTGTAACATTAAATGTATGTAGTATCTGTAACAAAATTACTGAATTTCATTCATGCATGCACATTACTCCCCAGATATAGTAGCAGTTACTTAAACTTGGTTAAAACCCCATATTCAGTATACAGAAATAGTCCCTTCAGGATATAATATACTAAGAAAAGACAGAACCCATAAAAAAGCAGGCAGAGCAGCATTAATTTGTCAAAATACCTTCTCAGTATCACCCCTCTCCAAACCTGTTCCATCCTTTAGTAATGCAGAATTTGTCATGGCATCATTACAAGTAAATAATATCAAGTAAATATGAATTGCAGAAGTGTATATTCCCCCTGGCCAAAATATTCCTATACTAGAAGACTTTCTGTCTTGGACTACTGATAACATTACCAATGAAACTATTATTATGGGTGATATAAATATCAACTGGCAAAATTTGATCATTGACTCTCCATCGAATAGCATCAACCTACATGGTTTCGCACAACTTATCACTACTCCCACCTGAATGCAAAATAATAATCAACTAGATGCAACATTAGACTGGATCCTGGTATCATATCCCCATAAATATTCCAATTTCAGCACACTCCCAAATACCTTAAGTGACCACCTAATTGCATATATCCACAGGGCCTCCCCTCAAGGGCCTAAACCCCATACCTGCAAAGCATCCAGAAATTTAACCAATTTCATTCATCACATCCTGAAATTTAACCAATTTCAATCAACAACTATTTATAACATCTTAAAAACTATAAACCGGTCCACATTACAAACACTACCACAAGATGATGCCTGTAACCACTTCAAAGAACTCTTTTTAGACACCCTCAACAGCTTAGCACCACTCCGAACTAAAAGGACAAAATCAAACTATGCAGCTTGGCTAACTAAAGCTACAAAACAAATACTGAAACCAAAGCATGAGTCTGAAAAAATGGCATAAGAACAAAATGGCAGCAGTCTGCTTATATGTTAGCAGTTATGTAATAAAAAGCTAGTCATTACTGACAAGAAAAACAAATATCCAGCCAGTTCAGTAACCCCAAAAAATCCTGGAAAACTGTCTGAGCACTCCTTACACATGGGTCCACACAAAACCCCTCACCAGCCCCGATAAAGATCCATCTCTAATAGCTGATATGTTCAATTCCCACTTCATTGATAGCATACTTAAACTTGTAAATAATTCTACACCTAACACAAACTCCAGCCCTGCAGAAAATCTTATTCGTCCATTTCCCGAATCAACTAATAACTACAACACCACTTTGGTCTCCCCTTACCACGGTACTTGTACATCTAGCACTCCAGCTCCTATTTTCACTACAACCTGTTCCTGTTTCACTTATACGTAAGCTTTTCTAAAACTAAAACCTTGATCCGTCTTCACTGATAACCTTCCATTAGAATATCTAATACTCGCTGCAGAATCAATAGCCTACCCCTGTTAGTATCCTGATAAATGGATCCATCCTAGAGTTTGAAGTTCCTAACCTCTGGAAGAAATCTAGCATAATCCCCTTACACAAAGGCAGAAAAAAACAATCAATTAACAAATTATCGACCCATCTCTATCCTCTCTCTTTTATCCATATTGCTGGAGAAATGTATATACATACAACTACTGAAGCATCTTTCTCATAACAGTCTCTTTGCACCCACTCAGCATGGTTTTTGACCTGCGCATAGCATAACCACTGCATTATTATCCTTCACAGATATTGTGAGCTAAGCCACGGACTCTGACCAATTAAGTTCTGTAATCTTATTGGATCTGTCAAAGGCCTTTGATGTAGTATCACATCATAAACCCTTACAACAACTATCTACATTAGGATGCTCTTAGTTTTCTCAAAAATGGTTTGCTAATTACCTAACCAGTAGACAACAATACGTTAGGTGGCAAACTAGTCTGTCACAATACCAGGTTAATAAAACAGGTGTCTCACATGGATCCATTCTTGGACCCTTACTGTTCAATATTTTCATTAATAACCTTTACACTGCCTCCCTTCATAGTACACTCATTCAGTATGCTGATGACTCCACCATTGTCTCCTCCTGCAACAATCTCCAACATCTCTTAAACATAACACAAAACACCTTCACTTGTATTGAAACCTGGCTTAATGAAGCACAATTGCTACTTAAGCACAGTAAAACTAAGCTTTTATTGTTATCACCAAAATCACTTATACATGATTTCAAATTATACTCACAAAATAATACAGAAACTGAAATTGTAATTCAGGCAAAGTTATTGGGCATCACCATAGATGACATTCACTTTTGAACAACATATACTTAATGCCATTAAAAAAAAAATTTCAACTAGGAAAACTTCACAGACACAAACATTTCATGGACAAGCCTACCAAAAACTGCTTGCTAATACCTTCTTGCTCCCCTCCTTCCTGTATGGGGCCCCATTTTCACCAACCTTCATAATAACCCTAAAGAATAAGCTTCAATCACGCTATCACAAAATAGCTAAATTTGCCACTGGTACATCTTAACGCTCATACCACGGTTATGTAATGAATTAAATTGGCTAGAATTGTCCCATCACCTTCATTTTATAAAACTATCTCTTGCACACAAAGCAGTTTGCCAGCCAGATAGCTGTCCACCTTAAAATCTATCTTACAGACCTACATTCCATCCAGATCTCTCCACTCTACAAACACCGTCTAACTGTATACAAACCCAACAAAAGAGCCGGGTACATCCTCTACTCCTGTAGTATTGCAAAACTATGGAATACCATGCCTTCAAATATAAGTGCCTTAGATACCTTTAAGACCTTCAGGTCTACACTAAAAAATTACCTTCTCACTTGCTCCTTAACTAAACACAACTACACTTAATTCCCCATGTCTCAACTGTCTTTTTTTCTGTGTCCCCCCTTTTTTCTTCACTTCTCCCCTCTTCTCAGCTCTGTGACCCTATCCTATCTAATTTCTGCTCTTCTCCCGCCTTTCTCTCTTCTGTTCCTCACTCTACTTTTTTTCCCCGACCCTTTTTGGTAGAACTTGTATACTGTTTATATTCTGCTTCTCTCAACATCGTCTCTCCCAATATTGCAGTCCCATACCTTACAGATTAACTATCACACTAACCGCCTTTTCCCAACCCTTATGTTATTGTCACATATACTACTATGCTTAACTAACATATTTCCTGTTTCCTTGTATTCTATGTCCCTCAGTCCTGCCACCTTATACTTTTTTCACCATTATTTTTACTACATTAATTTACAAAATAAGTTCTGTACATCATGTTTAAGTATGACTATTATCTGTTCTTCTAGTAGTTCATTACACCAACCTAAAATTTAGACTGAACTACTGATGAAGCTCTGAAAAATGTCACACTTTATATTATTTAAATTGTACAATGTCTGCAAATTGAATGTAAGACTGTATCTGTACAGCTTTTCTTCCCAGGTTTCTGCTGAAAATGAGTTTCTCACCCAGTCGGACTTTTCCGGTCACCAAATGTCAAATAAATAAATAGGGGAATCAATATTTGTAGACAAGGTGAAATAAATGGGTCTATATTAGATCACTGAGCACTTAAAAAAGCGAACAGTGATTAATCGCCCCTATGTAAGCGAAAGCTTACAATTTCGAACTGTCAGAACAGCGATTTTTTTCCTAGGGAAAAAAATCGCTGTTCCAACACCAACAACAAAAAACAAACAAACCTACTTTAAACATTACATTAAGTGGGGGGCTTCACCCCCTTCACCCTCCGATGTGGGGGGGGGCTGTACCCCACACATCCCTACTTAAATATACCAACTCCGAGACCGCACTACAGTGCCGAAAACTACAAAGTAATGAAGCGACCAAGCAATTTTTTTCCCAGGGAAATAATTCGCTTAAAAGCCGCTTTGATATTTTGCCGTTTCAGGCTTTTGAGTTCGACCAAGACGTATTCGAAAGAGATGCGTCTTCAATCTTATAATAGGGGACTGAAATAAATGTAATAATGGCAATTATACAACGACCCTTCCCCCCATTAATATTCCAAAACATGCACGCTGATTGGTCAGCGTGCATGTTGTAAATCAGACTTATACTAATGGAAAAAGGTCCGGGCGCTCGGACTTTTTCCATTAGCATAAGTCTTTTTTTTTTTTGTAGGACAGCAATGGAGAATGGAAGAGCTCTGTTGCTGTTATCTCACTATTTTAAACGAGTTTAACATAGCGAGATATCTTAAAAAAAAAAAGCAACAGAGATCTTCCTTTCTTCGATGCTTTTTTTAAAGCTGTCTCGCTATGTTAAACTCGTTTAACATAGAGAGACAGCTGTAAAAAAAGCAACGGAGAAAGGAAGATCTCCGTTGCTTTTTTTGAGATATCTCACTATGTTAAACTCTTTTAACATAGTGAGACACCTTTTAAAAAGCAACAGAGATCTTCCTTTCTCTGTTGCTTCCACACACAGCTCTGATGTACTGCGTAACCATATGCATGTGCAGTACATCAGAACTGCAGCAGAATACTGGACAGCTGTGGAAGGGCAGCAAGGAGGCATTATACAGTGCCATTATTTAAGAAAAGTAAGTATTATTTTTCTTAAATAATGTCATTGTATAATAGCAATAACCCACTTCTAGGTGTGGGTAATGCTGGAGTTACCCACAGTTGTCTTTGTTTGGCCACTCGGGCGTCGCCCTTGTGACCAAACCACACCAACCTTGGGTAAATCCAGCATTACCCACACCCAGGTGTGGGTTATTGCTTAATTAAAAATTGACAAACTGTAATATTTGCAAAGTGAGCACTTAAAAGTGTACATATCTGTCTTCAAAGGAACAAATGTAAAAGTTATGAAAAATATATATAGTTAGCATTGTTGTAACTTTAGGCCTGAAAATAAGATGCATTACTGTATAAAATGGTATTTCCATTCTATTTAAATGATATGTCTTAAAATCATTGACTGTTTTTTTTTCTTTAAAATTTGAAATACAGCTGTGTCTTTGCCCACAAAGCTAGGAGTAGAAACTAATGAAATTTCATAGGTAGCTGTCCAAGTATCATTTCCCGAAATTTCATGAGAAACATTTTATACCATTTTAGAGATGTAGCCTAGCCTTTTATATGCTGGAATTAAAAAAATAGGCAAGAAACAGTAGTTTGGGGACAACTTCCTTGACAGTTGTCATTAGGAAAGTAGTTAAATAAGTATATACCATCATTTCATCATTGTTTTATAAAGAAACAAATAATAGAAACTTTCCATTCTTTATGCAAAACTGTTCTTGTCTACAAATTTTAGAATTTAAATAAACTTGTGGTTCTGAATAGTATCTTGCCAGGCAGCTTGTTTATAACAACCCCCTTTCTAAATCTCACACGCACACACAGAAATGAAATCCTATCAGCAACTCTACAAATTCACAAGTAAGACAGGATATGAAATAGTTAAAATGAGACTTGTTAAATTCAAATACCCATTATAAAGCAAATTTTAAAATACTATATAAATATTTCATATACTCGTACGATTGCATATAAGATAGGAATAGCTTTCAAATTCAACACAAGACAGGAAATGTATTTAAAATAGTATTGCTGTATAAACATGTCATCGATGGAGATAACCACAAAACCAGAAAGGACAAAACTATGCGAAACTACTTAACTCGTTACAGCCAAGAGCGCCTCCAGGTGTTTCTGCAGGTACCTCGTACTGTGCTTCTAGGCATCAAATATTACCTGTTCATATTTGCATTAATAATTCAAAAACCATGGTACATACCAAGGTATGAGAATATTTTGTCTTGAAGCATACGTGATGGCAAACAAAATTGCATTGATATCGGACCTCTGTCAATGAGTGTTTATTTGAACTGTAAGGCGATAAATTAATTTTTTAAAGGGTCAAGCCAGCCACACCTACTTGGAGTTAAAGGTACACATTCAAAAGAGCAGTACTGGAGGGAATGAATTAAAACGGACTACTGTTTTTCATTCACTTATGATAACTGATGTCCTAAAGCTTTAAAATGTAAAACTATCATTGTCAGCTGGCCATAATGACCGTAATTCGAGGCTAATTTGTTGTTGTTTAGTAATTCCATTGAGGGTGGTTGTACTGGGGAGTACAGTACTATTGAGGGACTAAACAGCATTGTGTTTGATCATGCTTTAGGGTAGTTTGATGTTCTCAGATACCACTCATCCTACCTGTATTGTGGCTTACTTAAATATCACAGGACATTTTTCCTAACATGAACAGTCTTCTCCACAGGACTACTTAAATGTTTCTCTTACTTTGTCCTCTGAATATCACTTGTTTGTTATGTTGTATGCCAAAAGGTGAGAACTTTGATTTTTTGCATTACTTTACAGGTCACTGACATTGCGGATGCTATGATTCTGAAACAACTTTTTGAAAACCTCTTCAAAAATGGTGTTGTTGTTGTAGCAACTTCAAACAGGCCACCTGAAGGTGAGATAAAAATATGTCCATCCTGTGTTGCCATCTTGCATTGCTCTAACAAATGCCAGAAGAAATACAGATGTCTGACTTGGGAGCCTTCTGCATTAGGCATATCCTAGGATTTTCTTTTCTGCTGTCAGATTGGCTGCTGTTCTTTTTTTATATTTGCTTTCCTGCAAGGGCATGCTTATATTCTCCAAATGATCATTCTTTGATAGGAGAGTATGTCTAACTTTGGCACTTTTCTGCCTTTTATAGAGTTCAGCTGTTAATCCCTTTTTTTCAGCTTGGTAAAGCTTCAACATGCAGTAGCTGAGAAATTCAGATATTCCACATAATTCTCCAGACATGAGATTGTAAACTATAATCATCAGTGGCACTGTTTTTATTGTTATGAAGGGCATAGTGTATTTCATGCTGGTCACAGGTCCAATTAATTTCAGTCAGGATGGTGTTGAGGGACCCCCACACATGGATCAACAGGAGAGCTGCCCTGTTATCCCAGAGTGGTGATGGAGTATTAAGACAGGATTGAGAAGCAGAAGGGTACGCATCAGAAGACCCTTTTTACAGTAAGTCAGCCCCTGAGGTAGTCTCATAGGTTTCACTTTGTCAGCTTCTCCTCACCAAGAGAAGGGAGACTTTTGTTAGGTTATTATTAGAAGCTTATCAGATGCACCCCCAGCCCACCACATCAACCACACTTGAGGCTGCATCCATTGTATTTACACTTTCATTTCTCTTCTTTGATTTGCCAAAATGTTACCTCAAGCTGGCCTACATCTGAGCAATAGTTCCTGGAGTCCCCAATTGTGATCATTGATGGCACTTGGGACAGAGGACCAAGGCCTACCTAAAGTCCATCAAAGCTCATAAGCTTAGAATGAAGTAGATTTATTTACTCCTTCTGCACCAGTAGTACCTTAAAAACAGACCCAGTGAATTGGCAGCTGCTGTTTACCAACTTATTTGACCTTGTGGGTTTGGGCAAGCACACATTTAAGGAGCATGGCTTGATTCCGGCCTTGGACCCTTTGCTAACCTGTTTTACCATTTGCAAGATGCTCTACTGGTGTTACTTTGTTACTGGAGTCCAGCCACCTGATCTCCAAGTCTTCCCTGTCACATGCTTGACTCCACACATCACCCAAGCATGGGACCAGCCATCCCTGAGCTAAGGTTTATAGAAGTCTTTCCCTTCATGACATAGGAGTGAGACTTGGAGGATTCTTACAATTTAATGAGGTAAAGTTAGTGAAACTTACATTCACTGTACCTTCCTCTGCACATGATTTCTTCTTTGGGGAAACTCTCATGCTTATGAAGTCTTTTGTGTACATGGTATATTGTCCCCTTAACTGTTTTAATGTGGATCTGGAGAAAGTAAGAAGAGTTCTGGATAGTCCCAGCCATGGAGTATGTCCCTAAGAATACTTTTTTTTGCAGTATGGAAGCATTCAGATTCTGTTCCTTCTGCTTCCCAGAAGGTGGATATTCTCCAGAAGCTCACAGTGGTGAAAGAAACCCTGAGTAAGCATTCTAGGCAGACCTCTGTGTGATCTCCTCACCCTGGCATAGTTCCCAGAAACTACTGTAGCTTGATGACTTTCTTTCAGATAAGGAGTCCAAGGATTTGGGCATGGTAGCCAAGATTATAGCTCCGATACATTGACTGTCTATCTCACTTGCCTCAGTTCCAGTCCTCCAGATGGAATAGACAGTGGAAAAACTGTCAACGATACTTGATTTTGTGGCCAAAAAGAGCTGATTAAAGGCCCTTACCACTAGTTCTGAAGTAGGCTTTCTTCTGACCTTCTGTTCTTTTGATTGTACTACTGACATGTTTAAGACAGCAGGCTGAGATATGTTTCTGGAAAGGATGACATGGGTGAGCCTATCCTTCAGGGATGAAGTCAAGCAGATTGTTTCTGATAGCACCATTCTGGAAAAAGACCTGTTTGGCAAGCTTCTTAGGATCTGAACAAGAACCTCCAGAAAATGAAAAAGGCATTGTTTGCAGTGGAGAGTATAATGTATGCCTTCCATCCCACTTTGTCTTTTAGTTCATCCCAAATTTACAAGAAAAAGAAGACACCCCTTGCAGAATGAGGATGGTCCATAGACATTTGAAAGCTACTTCTTCCCCTGCTGTCCCAAGTCACTATCCAAGGTAAGGCAACTCTGCCTGCTAAGCAGTTACAGTCCTGATTATTGTCCAAAGCTGTCTTGAGAGCCAGGTCTTAGAAGGCAACATCCTAGCTTTGGAAAACAAGCACCATGGACAAGTGGACTCCCAGTTCAAGCTGCTCAGCCAAAAGAGCTTCACTCAGTGACCATAACATTCCTATCGAACTCTTGTGACAGTACTAGACTCTTTTACAAAGAAACCGTAGAAGACTAACCCTTCTTTTGACTGAGGCTGGAGGTTTGACTCTATCTTTTTTTGGTTCAAAAGGGATTTGAAGCTTCCACCGCTTTCTGCACCTCATTGACTTCACTGAACACCATCTGTATGTCAGTTTTCAAGGGGTAACTCTACAGGATATTACACCTGTGCTGCCACTGGGCAAGTGGATGGTGAAACTTGAATGATAGGTGCTTTTTAAGTTGATCTAGGCTTTGCTGGATGGGCATCATTTTAGGCATAAATTGTTGCCATTTGGTTTCACCTGTGCCAGTTGCATTTACCAAACTACATACTATAGTAGCAGAGACCTAGTAAGAGAAGACCCTCAATATGTTTAATTATTTAGACAACTGACATCTGGTGGCCTCATTGAGGGACTTCCTGGTGTGGGTCCTTCTGTTGTGATAGGCTCAGGAGTTCAAAACAGGTTTAAAGGGGATTTCTCCCATTCTGTCTTAGAGAACTGCCTTATATGGGGTACGCCAGACACACCAGCCCAGCAAGAGAACCTTGGAGCTCATTGTAGGGGAGTACAGGCAGAATATGTAATAGAAGGTCCAGGTTTGGCGCTTTTTTGTCATCTAGTCTTAACAGCAGTAATAATGTTTGCAATACCATTTGCAAACCTGAAGATGCAGGTATTGCAGTGAATGCTGAGTTTTCAGTGGCTGCAGAATCATCACTGACTCACAGATATTGGTGGAGGTGTCAGTGCCTTGTATCTGGACTTTGGATTGAGGGGCTGTCTCTATCCTCCTTAGTGCTGGTCTTTCCTGCTGAAAACAGAGCCTGCCACATATCCTTATGCTTGGAGCTGTAGTGCTGGGACAAAGAACCTACCTTTGGTCCTCTGTTGTTAAGGGAATGTTTCTCCCCTCCAAAAAGGAGAGGCTTCACATGAACTATCTAGAAGATCAGGTGATCTCTAGTGCTTTTACTGCTCTGATCAGACAGCCACTGTGTTGTATGATGTATAAAAAAGCCAACATGTGCTTGTACCTTGTACATTTAAGTTTTATATGTATGCAGAGGGCCATAGCGCTAGGTAAGAGCTTTACAGTAGTTCAGTCCTGCAAGAAGTAAATGTTTTGTCAGATTTTCTGAGCTTTACAGCTCCAGTTCTCTTCTGGAGCTAAGAATTCATAAATTCTATCTTCGTAGGATTACTTGGGTTGTGTTACCGTGGATATTGACCTACACACCACTCAAGAAAATGTCATCTCCCCATTATTTTTCCTCCGAGCAGGAAGGAGTCATTGATGGACAAGTTCTTAGTTCTTTGACGGAGAATATTCCTCACCTCTTCCCTGCCCCAACACTTCTCATGGTTCAGTGCATCATCACATAATGCAGAGAAGAAAGACTAAAGACGTCTTTATAGCCCTGTGGTAGCCAGTAAAGGTAAGGTTTCAGATCTTAGGACTCTTGTCTGTGAAGGAAGCTGACCTAGCACAAGCCAAGGAAGTCCCTATAAATTGAAGTAGTGGCCAACTCTGCTTAATGGCATGGTTGCTAGCCTGGATCCATTGCTTCTCTTGTACTTTCCATCATAGTCTTGGAGTTGTTTGAAGCTGCCAAGAAAACTTTTACTTGACAAGTGTGTGTAAACAAGTGAAAGAGGTTCCAGTTGGGGTGACAAGATATCCAGAGCTACTTCAGGTAGTCATTTTGCAGGTGATCTTGCTGCATCTCAGGTAATTGTTTGATATGAATCTTATTTATTCCATAATATATTTCTTTTATCTCAGGCATTTCTGCTTATCATGACCTAGTGTAAAATGTGATTACTACCAAACACTGCTATGTTAAGTAGGCCTTTAAAGGGGGTTCTGTTTCTTAAACAGCATTTGAATAGCCCAACTTCTTGTGGCGTTCAGTCTTGCTGTTTTAGTAGATCAATTGCCTGTACTTGAAAATTCTCAGAACTTCAGTTTGTTACATAAAGGGAATCACATTTGTTTGTTTTTTTCACAAGGATCAAGTGCCTCTTAGGACTAGCTCACATCTCCTTCCCGAAGTGATGTGAAAAATGTCTTTAATCAGCTCCTTCATCTATGTTTTCCTTCTGTGGGAACAAAAATGGCGATGACAATGACAAAAAAGATCATACATTGATCATCCACTTCCAACTTAAATATTTGATTCTAGAATATCTCCATTGTAGAAATTTGTGCTGTAGCCAGCTGTTTGGTTGTGTACAATTTCAGCTATCATTATTGCCTAGACTGTGATTCTAGGGGCCATACCTCCAGTAACACCTCATAATTAAATGATTTGGCCTTCTGAGCTCTTGTCCTTTGGTCATGCTGCATTTCTACCCTCATTTCTTGAACTTCTCCAAAACAGTTGCCCACTGCAGAAGGCCCCCAACTCAGATTTCAGTTGATCTTTGACAGGACATTCTGCAGTGAATGCCTTTCACTCTTCCACTGTACCACTTTATGTGGATGGTTCCCTCAACCCATTGGCTTTAGCTAGAGTACCATTTACACTGGACAGATAATTATTCACGTATTCTTTGCAAGTTCTTCTTTATTTAAGTGCTAAAGATTTGGAAGTCAAAGTGAGTAGTGCATAGGCTAGGTATACTTTAGTAATCTGGTATATGGTAATGTGGCATATACCAACAGGAAGCATGTCTGCCCCTCCCCTCACCATTGACATAAGAGAAAAAGGTAGCTTGCTTACTTTAGCAGAATAGTTAATCCTAGCATAAACCTACTGCAGAAGGCCCTTTGCAGCTCATGCTGATATAGTAACTACATATATGTTATTTGCTTGTAGGTAATGCTGTCAATGTTTATGCTGTACTGTTAAAACAAAATGTTTGGCTTTCAATCCCCTCCAACACACACACACACACACACACACACACACACACACACACACACACACACACACACACACACACACACACACAGTGTCTATTTTTGAGATGTTGCATCCTCCACTGATTAATTGATGCAGGAGTTAGGTATTTTTAAATGCTCTACTAACCTACCCCTTGTGCACAGGGATGCTCAGACATTAGCTCCCATGCACCACTTTTTTGTGCATGCATTGAAGGATATCTACATATATTCCTTAATTGGAATCCCTTTATTTAAATAAATCCTTAGCTTTCATCCTTGAGCAGAGCAACAGCAGGTCCCTATTCCTCCTATTGAGATAGTTGGGCTAGTCTCCATCTTATCAAGGTTACACTTCTGTCTATCACTACTGACTGGCCCTTTGATACCCACATACTTGCTGAACCTGGGTGACTAGTGTCACAGATGAAAGCATAACTCTTACAACAGTGGGCATTCATTAAAATAAAGCAGTTTAACCCATTTTTAATGCTGACATTTTTTTCTGGCAGAATTCTGTTGTTTGTATTCTTGGATTATTGTTTAAAATTGTATGTTGTACTCCAGTTCCGTATGTTTTTATGATCTATGCATATGAGGTAGCAAAGATCCACACTGTGGAATCTAGACCTTATAGCATATATAAAAACTGCATCTGTCTGGCAGGAGAACCAAGAACCTGTGTGTCAGGTTTAAGAATGTCATATACAAGCAGGTAAACTAGTTAGGGTTGTAGTTGCCCAGGAAAACATACCAGAAATACTGTTCTTTCCCATAAGAGTAGTAGCGTTGTCAACTCTAATAATGGTTATTATTATTAGTGTTAACAAATTCTGAAGAAGTCTCTGTTATAATCCAATGAAAGTGCTTAATCCGTGTTTATAATAAAAAAAACTTGGAATTATGAGTGCCTCTGTTTTGCATCTTTCCACCTCTTAAGCTTTTACATGAGTTTTCCAGGGGTTTCTGGTTTGTGTGATGCATACATAGTTTCCCATCATAGCCTTTGTTTTATCTTAATTAATTTTATATCCTGAAAAGACTAGAAACTGTCTCAAAATATTCCATAGCTCAAAATGGTCTTTTCCTGATTTTTTCAAGTACAGAATAATATCATCTAGAAATACAGCTAACATTTCTTGTTTACCATACCATTTATATCTCTGAATTTGGGAGTCCCTTTTCTTTGCCAGTGGCACTAAATATAAAGCAAATAACAAAGGGGAAAGAGGACGTCCCTGCCTTATCCCTCTGTGCAAACACAGCTTGTTATAGAGGAACCCCCATTTAATTCTTGCTTCTGACCCTTCATAGGCCATACTAAGTAACACTATTTTTCTGTCAGGGTATGCAAATACTTCTGTTGCTCTACTCAGAAATTTTTTGCGATTTTGTTGAATACTTTCTCTGCATTAAGACCCAGCGACAATAGCAGTGCTTTCTTGTATTCTGCTTGTAGTTTTCTAAATGTTGCTAAATGTTTGCCTGTCCTCTTCAAAACTACTTTGATCCATAGCTACAATGTTGGCAGCACATTTGCCATTGAATAATCATGGTTTTAAAATGACATGGGTCTGTACAAAGCTTGGCCTAAAGATTTTTTACCCTGCTATGGGTAATACAGCCACCACAGCTTTCTTACAAAATGCAGGGACTTCCCCCATTCCCCCTTTTCTAAAATGCTGTTAAACATGACCTTCCAGATCATTATCACTTTCCTCCCTCCCTGCTTCCAAACATCCACAGAAATAATGTCTGTTCCTGGAGACTTCCTTGTTGATTTGATTATACATCACCATTTTTATCTCATCGCTTCCTGTCATACCTATTAATTGTTGTGCCTCACCGTCCTCTAACTTTGCATAATTAAGCCTTCCATAAGTATTCCATGTGTTGCTTTATTTTAGTTTGCACATTCCTCTGCTTTGTGCAGTTTTTCTTAAAACTTCTTAATATATATATATCTTATGTCTGTATAGAATCTCTGATTATTTTTTGTCATAGGCTCGCTGAGTTTGGTGATAACCCATTCTAATTTCTGCATTATTCTAAAAGTTTTTGTGGGCTGGAGTTATCAAAACTTACTTGCATAACAACAATCTTTCTAGGGTCATACATATTATCCCAGTGCTCCCTTATTTTCCCTTTAGCATTGTGGAGTTGCTTCTCTTCTTCTGTGAAATTAATTCTGCAATACTTTTACCATCGTCATCCCTTCTAAATATTTCCTATTACTACGTTTTTTTATCTTGTTCTCTTATTTCTGATCTGTTTAAACTCTGTTTTCATTGTATCCCACTCAGTAGCTCTCACTTCTGAAGAAATTTGCATCTTCCCTAATAACTCTTGAATCACTTCCACTAACTATTCCATAAATTCCTCTCTGTTTAACAGGTAAGTAGAAAAGTACAAGTGTCTCATTTTTACTGCATTACCCTGCATTTTTATCTCATTTTCATCAGTGCATGATCTGAAATAGCCGATGGACATGTCAAAGTTTTCAATTAAATACACATGCTGCTGTGAAATATATCCCAGTTATTGTACCTTGAAGAATAATATGTGAATTCTGCCGGAGATCCTACCACTAAATTCACAGCTTCTGTACCAAATACTCATATATTTCTTCAACTATCTACTCCCTTTTGTGTTATATCTTTCATTGTAGGTCCCCCCGACACATCCTCAGTACTGCAAATCAAGTTTCATTCCCCACCCATAAATAATATTCCCTGCTGAAAGCAAATTTTCTTAAGCTCCATAATAGTTGTTTTTGGTGGAATATATGTACATGTCAGTGTAATCCTTCTCCCCTGCCAATAGCCAATTACTACCACAAACCTACCATTATTGTCTTTTTTACTCTTCTATCACTATTGGAGCTCCTCTAGTAATCAGTAATATTGGTCCTGTTTTCTTTTGTTCCTGCTCTTCTGATGAATGCTCATCCAGAATATTTTTCTTTGTCAAGTTCACATGCTCATTTCTATCCAAATGCGTCCTCTGCTACATTGCTATTTACACCCTATATTTCTTAATATAATTCAGTACTGTTTGCTTTTTATCTATACCTTTAGGGCCATTTACATCCCTTGATAATATGGACAGAGCAGCCATTATGATAGAAATCTGTCATTTCCATGTATTGTATATGACAGTTCTGTGTGAATTTCCAACTTTTGGCTTACATGAAGTTTTGTCAGGAATTTGGCAGACTGAGCTTTATGCAGAGTTGTTTCTTATCTCCATTTGAAACCATGCCACATTTTCAAGACTTTTTGTCTTCAATGAAAGCACACAAGCAAAAAACTATATACATTTTTTTAGAACTCCCATCCTCTTTTAACTTAGAACAAACACTCAAAACTATGTAGAATTTTAACAAATGCAGTGTTTACCCCATTAGATAGGAGCAATTTCCCCAACTGATGGCTGCACCCACAGTCATTGCCTAATCTAAAGTTAAGGTTACCCTTGCTAAAATGCATGTTAAAGTCTGTGTTCCCACTTAAACTGATTGCTCTCTGTTCTTTTCTCATCTCCGCTCCCCTCCCACATGTATAAAATAGCTTGCTTGCTTTCATTAAACATGAACTTTTAGCCCCAAGAAAAATTGTAATGGCTATCTTTAAATAAATTGTGTACTGTTCTGTTAAATGCATTAATATAGTAAGGCTATTGAGGAGGCAACTACTTATATAATGTATTCACTTCTCATAATTTCAAACTTTTACTTTTTACTGAACTGATTGCCACTGTTCATTTAAATGTTTAATTACAATGTACCTTGTATATCTTTCAGCCAAGAGTGCTCAGAGCTGTCAAGATTAATTGGTTGTGCCTCCAAAAACACTTAATTCCAAGTAAAATCATTCAGCCATGAGAAAAAAAAACAGCTAGTAACTTTGCAGATGCATAAAAGACACCATAAATTTCGCTCAATTCACACTGTTCAGATTTGTTATACTTTCGTAGGTTAATATTAAGCTAGCTGCCCTTGTGGGCCATTTTAATCCTAGCCAGTTTCCTCCCAGGTGAGGATCAAACCCTGTAGCTTGTGTTTGTGAGGTATACACTTTAACCGCAATGCCACACCAGCCACCAACTGCCTGCACCTGCGTATGTCTTTTCTCCCACAGAGAGCATTTCCTAATGGAAAAAATAGCTATTAAATTTGCAAATGCAAGGAACTTCCCATTTGTCATGCCTTTCATGATTTTATCTTATTTTTTCTAGCCTGTTTGATTATCAAAAGCCCTTATCTACAGTTTAAATCAAGGACATTAATTTAGAGATTCTCCTCTATAAATACAGGGGAAAACCATTATCTTAATACTGCACATAATATTGTCAGTACACTTTTATACCTCATCCCCCCATGAGCAGCCAAAGATCACAACATTATTTTAACTCTAACTTGCGTCTGTCCAGACTTTCATATCATGTTGTAGTACTTTTTCTTAGTTGTAAGATATACAGACTTTAACCTGTATATTTTACAACTAAGAAAAAGTGCTTTGCTTTAATATCTTTAATACACACAGTAGTCACTGATAAGACTGTCCTCTCCTCACATTTAAACCCCCCAAATGAATACTAGGAAAAGCTATTTTACAGTATTAACATGCAGTTTACATATTGACATTTATATACAAATATTATAAGATCAAAAACTGTTTGATGGGCAGTTAGTTCTTCATTTTCCTTCAGTGTCCTAAACATTAATGGGTTAAAATAGGGTAAATTCTTTATATATCACCATTCTGTTTCACACAGTTGATAAAATTCCTGTCTTTTT